>NC_086330.1:166543575-166846605 GCF_032445375.1 Bacillus rossius redtenbacheri | reverse complement strand
CATTTTCCCTTTCATCACCTCACCCCACCACACACACAAATTTATTCCGTCGCGGTTATACATAGCGTCCCATTCATCATCATTATTTTTAATTGTTTCTATATAAATTATTATATTAAAAATTTATGTATTCGTTCATGCCTAGAATTACAGCACCGAGTATAGCGGTGGTTTTAAGCAGAGTTCTTACAATGGGTTAAATAAAGTTCAAGATATTCAACAACGCATGATGCAACAATAAAAATAAAAACTATGACAATTTATAAAAAAAATGAAACTTTAAAACTATATAAAAATTTGGTTCATCGAGATTATCACAATGTGAAAATGATTATTAATAATTAAATGTATAATGCAGGTGAAAAAATTAGACATGTAGCCTTCTATTCACACAACGTATAAAATTATATTTAAATATTTTTCCTGAATACTTTCCTGTAAACATAAAAAGACAGAAACCCAAGCCGAAAAGCTAGTATTATGCAATTTATACGCTGTTATTTTACTTATGAAATTATTTATTAAAAAGGCATTAAAAGAAAGGGATATTTAAAATTTTGCATGTTGCGCGTCTTGTGTTCTTTTATTCCTTGCATATGGTTTTAAAGCCGTCATAAGTTTCAGTGCATAGTAGTTCTACGTAATATGCCGACGTCTGCAAAGCCATGATGTTTATTGCTTCTTTTACACGAGAACTCTTACTTTGATTCACCGCTGATGTTGTTTTCAATAATTAGAAAAAAAAACACTTGCCCTTTAAATGGGGATTTTTTTCGCTTACTCCATGCCTCCCTTGCCCTAGAATGAATGAGCCGACGGCGCGTGTTAAGCAAGACCTTGGTAAAGGGTTTTGGTCGGTAAGGGCCGAGGGAAGGAATTAGGAATGAACAGTAGAGGGGCAAGGCGCTAGGGCCGATGCCCAGAGGGGAATGAAAGGAGAGGGTATAGGCACAGGGCTCTAATGGCTTTGAATGCCCGCAGCAGTTCATTTCACGCTGTTTGTTTTTGAAGAGGGGAAGGGGAGAGGGCATACTGCGCTAGTGTGCAATTACAATTAGCAAGCCTTTGTTTTGGGTTCAGACCTGCGGAACCGTAGGTAGGGTTTCACTTGAAACATTTATCGATTTCGTGCTTTGGCCTCTTCCCTTCCTTTACTCTTTCCCATCTCCCTCAATGTAGTACTCCGCGATCTCTCATCCGTAGTTAGTAACTCCTCCCTTTAAATATGTGCGAACCGCCAAGCGGGATTAGTCTGTGAGGGCGTGCGTCATTGCAAAGGCACTATCATGAGGGTACTTCACGATTCTGAGACATAAGATAGTCCACAGCAGTGTTGCCAAGTTTAGGGGTGTCAATTGATTGGGCACACAAAGTTTTGAAGGGCGAAAATAAAGCCAAATTTATTATGACTTTTAAAGTAAGGATTCTTTCCCGTAATTTAAATATATAATTTTTTCGCTAACAGTTGAAAATATTTTTTTTTGTAGAAATTTTTGGCTAAGTAAAAACAATATTATTCAGTATCAAGGGTTTTTAATGTTTCGAAATGTTTCGACTCGTAAAATGCAGCTATAAACAACATACCTTAATTCAGCTTGAAATAAAAATTTTGTTGGTTTGAGACCCGATTTTCTCAAAAATGTTTATTAATAAAGGTATTTATTTGCACGAAAAGTGTGTTTCGAAGTAGGCTAGAAGAAAATTAGTTTTCGAAAACGTGGCATCATTGGTTCACAAAAATGTACCCTTTTGTGGTGATGGTTGGTAATTTGATTACTTCTTGGCCACGGCCCACGACAGCTACATTACGACCATGCGTTTGTAACTTTGAGAAACAAACTTCAACATTTATCTTTAAGCAGCTACCATGCACGCCTTGGTAGTTATAATTTTCCTCTAATCTTTTGAGTAATTGGTGGTTGTTTCTTATCAATTATTTATTAGTGTTTAGTTAAATTTTAGTATTTTTTGTAGCTTTTAAGGTAAAATTTGCTTCCAATACTATACAGCTATAGTATTTAGTTGTATATTTATAGTTTTAAACCAAAACCTGGTTTTCCTCGTAGAGTATAAGATACTGGCTTTGGTTTCCAAGGATAGTTTGTTTTTAATAAAAAAAGTTTTATCGCTGTTGCATTTCCGTGTGTTGAAATTACAAAACCATTTTGATCGTAGATTTAATGGTTCTGATTGTGTTTATGAAGTAATACTTAGTACTTGAATATCAGCACAATTTTAGTGACAGATTTTGAGGTTTTGTGTTCTATTTGGTCACAAAATATTATTGATTAAAAAAACAAAATATTTAAACCCGAAGCTGAAATCTGCGTTCCATAGTGTTATAATAACAAAACAATGTTAATTATAGCTTTGAAGTTAGTGGTTTTAGTTCCAAATATATTTTTATTTATAAACATGTATACATATATGTGTATGTTGGTTTATTACATACTGAAGTTTTACTTCGCGCTCGGTGAAAGTTTACAAAACTTGACCATCAGAACGAGAGGAACGTTACCTTTTTACATTGGACTTTGAATAACCTCCCCCAACTTCTTTTATCAAACCTTAAAAATTTATTATAGTACTTCGGGAAATGTTGTAAACATGACCTTCAAAACAAGGGGAAAAGAGGAAAACCGATGACTACCTGATATAAAAAAAAACTTTATATTAGTAATGGCTAATAAACTCACATTTTCATTCTAAGGTCAAATATTATTTTCTAAATTAATCCGAGGGTTTAAATGTGTTAAATAATATTAATTTTCTTACAGCAATTTTTAAATGTATTATTTTGACGAATATACCTATATATCTATACAAAAATCAATTTCCGCATTATGAAAGATCATCACTTGAGAACTGATCAACCGAAATGTTTTTTTTTTGTGTGTTCGTAATTGTCTAGACAAGGTTAGTATGAAAGAACATTTTTTTGAAAAACCACAGGATATTTCTGACAAATTCGTTTAGTTTGAGAGTTCTGCTATCATAGGTTTTCATAACAACAACAAATTCCGCATTTAATATTTTAGTGTTTAATCAGATTTTATCATATCTTTGAATATTCAAAACCGTCAAAATGTTTCCATTGCATAACCATAAACTTCATCAATTTCACATATAATATTTCTGTGCTTTTTCAGTGGTTATCATATCTTTATTGCATTCGAAACCATAATATGTTTTCATAGCATAACATTGCCGTTAAAATTATCAAATTGGAACATTACATTAACTTCAATTCGTAATTAATTGATATAAATGCCACCAGCAAGGTATCAAAAAATAGGTCCGCGTACGCGCAACGCAAACCAACCACATGATCGTCGAGTAAATGACACTGACGAAGTGTAGACACCGTTTGGAATAAAATCGAATAAGAATTTCTCAAGCGCGATCCATTATAAGTACAGAACAACGGATAAAGTCGAGTTTGACTCGCTCAGTTCGAGCCTCCGCACAAAATAATTTGGAAAGGAGACAAAACATACTGCCAAGCGTGATATTACGACATAAACGTTTGGCGTTCACATATGATCCCACAGTCTATTACACCGGGAAACTGACCTCTGTTAAACACGTTGCTTTGAGATTTCCACATGAATCACCAGGATTATATTATGCGAGCGAAAATGTCAAATAACCACAATTAACACCACCACCAGAGCCACTACCATCATTGCTTTCTAGCCAAGAACCTCTTTTGAAGCATTCCTTGCAGAATATGCAAAAGTACAACAATTCCTTTCAAACGAAATCGTTTGTGATGAAAATTATCAAAGAACGAAGTTTCAACCCAATTGTGAGGTGCATTCTTTTTTGGCTGCATCACACTTACAGAAACATATCACACAATGTTTCACCGAGGCTCATAAATCAAATATTTGTTTTCTAAAGATCGCAGGCTTTCTCGGCTAATGTCTGCATTTTCTTGGATTCTGGGTATAGGTCGTGTCAGGTAGTTGTCTTGCGACGTTTCGGCAGTCATTGCAGCTGCCATCATCAGGTAGACTAAGTCTGACTGACTAGTGCCGCCGCCGTTTCCTCATATGCTCGGCCGGGAGCGTGTGACAGCGATGCTGGGAACTATTATGATCCCATAACTCGCTATGCGGTTGCCAATATAAATATTGCGACCCCGTCACTTTGTTCGAATCATTGGAAACGACGGCGGGGCGCGAAGTGTGCGATTTTAAGATTAAAGGTGGCTCACGGTCCAGAAAGTAGTAAAATATCTGTCGCATGTTGCTTGGCTCTATTTTTAATAGTGTAGATGTAAGGCGGGGGGAGGTCACCCTTTCCCCTCAGTTAGGTGGCTTACTGATGCATGGAAGTGTCGTGATGTCTGTATTTAGAGGCGCGTATAATTTTGCGCAAAAGTGGCCTAATTAATCTCGTTGTTTGAGTGTAGTGTAAAGCTCCAAGGCCGCTCGCGACAGTCAGGCTTACAACAGGGTGTGCCATCATTCAGGCACACCTAGCCTAGAACCGGCCAGTCGCACTCGGAAGCATATCATCGTGTAAGTTTTCCGATGTAGGAGAGAACGCAGGTTGAATTAGTGTCACTAGAATTTAAATTTAGGTTTGCAATTCAAAATCTCTTGGCTTCCGAAACGCAGCCGGCACTGGGGGTGAAGCCTTCCAGGCGGGTGGCGCCCTTCAGACATAAAGGAGTCAGTCCTGGCAACACAGGCAGTGAACCCGAGGGGGTTGAACATACACCTGCGTGCTTCGCACCATTTTGAATTAGCAAGATAAAATGAAAAGTTACATGAATGAATTAATTAATTGTGGCTGGGGAAAACAACTATCAAGGACTAGTGGAGGAGGTGGGGAAAGGAAAGATTCGGTAATTATAAGGAATATGGGCCTGTGGTCGAGTTGTCGCTGATTTATAATAAGAGCCCCGCTGGGCCAAAAGTAGTTTTGACGCAATTTATTAGAGCCCCGCTGGGCCAAAAGTAGTGTTGACGCAATTAATTAGAGCCCCACTGGGCCAAAAGTAGTGTTGACGCAATTTTTAAGAGTCCTGGGCATGTCAATCATTGGCTAGTCCAATGTTGCTTATTTGCACCACAGGACGTAGACAGGCACATCGGGCCAAAACACGACCGATATTCTCGCTGAATTGCCCTGCGTATATGGGATGTGTAGTTCTAGTTAAACCTGGCTTAGGCAAGTCGCGGTTTTTTAAACTGTCGCTGTGCAGCTGGGTCATAATCCGGAAGTGAATTCATAAAAGTATTGGCATGTTCAGGGAGCTGGCCATAAAAAGACATGTTTTGCCGTTTAATATATTCCTCTACATATTCTACGCGGAGTAGTTGGTGTACCTCTAGTGTGCTGGTGTACCAGCCGCAATCTGCAATGGCTCTAAGAAATTTATTCTGGGTTACCTGGAGTTTATTAATATGACATTTTGCTGCATAGCCCCAGATTTCGCAAGCATATAATAATTGAGGGCGAATTATTTGTAAATATAGTTGTAATTTTTTCCTTCTGGGTAATTGGGGGGCCTTAAACATTGAATATAGGCTGCGCAAAGTGCCTTTCGCAAACTGTGTCACCTTTGTGGTGTGAAATTTCCAGGTGAGCCTGGTGTCTAGAGTTAATCCTAAATATCTAGCCGATTTAACAAATGGGATGGCTTGATTAAAAAATTTTAATTCGCGATCGGGGGCGGTGTATTTTTTAGTTAAAATTAAAGTAGTGGACTTGGCTCCATTTATTTTAATGCGCCAGCGAGTGTACCATTGTTCGAGTGAGGTATGCTGCAGTAGTTGGAAATGGGGGGTTCAAGCACAGGCGCAGGAGCCAGGAGCCCGCCATCTTGGATGACGTCATCGGCGGCCATCTTGGATGACGTCATCGGCGGCCATCTTGGATGACGTCATCATGACCTTTGACCTTGACCTTGTCAATCTATGCTAATCTATGCTAATCTATGCCAATCTATGCCAATCCGTATGCTAATCTATGCTAATCCATGCCAATCTATGCTAATCTATGCTAATCCATGCTAATCTGTATGCCAATCCATGCTAATCCATCCGCCATTTTGTATTTCTAGAAATTTCCACCAACTTCGAATCATGACGTCACCGTTGCACTTTGTGTCACGGGCGCCATCTTGGATTTGAATTTTTTTTTCGAAATTTGAAATTCGATGTAAACATCAACCGCCATCTTGTTTTCGTCTGCTGGTGGCCGCCATCTTGTTTTCGTCTGCTGGTGGCCGCCATCTTGTTTCGTCTGCTGCAGGCCGCCATCTTGTTTCCGTCTGCTGGAGGCAGCCATCTTGCGATGTCATATAGTTCTGTTGGTCGCCACCAGATAGCAGAAGGGATTATTTTATTTTTTTTCTTTAACTAAAATAATTTCAGTGCCGAGGCTGGGATTCGATCCATGGGACGTGAAAACGTCCGGGATGTCGTGGTTACGAGGCGGACACCTTGACCACTAGACCACGAGACCAATTGGGATATGGTGGAATAAATAATCTATATATGCCACGTACTGACGTCATGTTTTATGATAAAAGGGGGGAGGGTGTCTTTGCCTTCCCAAATGCATGAAATTCAAATTATTATTATACCATCGCCATCTTTAATTCCAGCACAGACTACCAGATGGCGCCAAATTCAAAAATTAGTTGGCAGAGGCGCCGCCATCTTGGTTCTCAAGTTGGCTGGTAGATGTCGCTAGTATCGCGCGCCAAATTCAAAAATTAGTTGCCAGAGGCGCCGCCATCTTGGTTCTCAAGTTGGCTGGTAGATGTCGCTAGTATCGCGCGCCAAATTCAAAAATTAGTTGCCAGAGGCGCCGCCATCTTGGTTCTCAAGTTGGCTGGTAGATTGCGCCACCGTCGCCATCTTTAGTTCCTAGTGTTGCTACCAGAGTGTGCCACCATCGCCATCTTTAATTCTTAAAGTTACCGCCGGAGCGCGCCACCATCGCCATCTTTAATTCATAAAGTCGCTACCGGATGGCACCACTGTCGGCCATCTTTAATTCAAGGTATTGTCGCCGGATGGTGCCAAGTTTGAATTTAAAAACCTACAAGTGTTATGCAATGTGTAACCAGTCGAGATAAGTTTGGAACCTGTAGCCATATTATTATTATTATTATTTATTAATGTATGTTTATTAAATATGATAGAGTATTTATAAAATATTGGTGTTGTGTAGAGTCTCTCTCTCTTCTTCTCGTAGTGGCAGACAGTTGTAGCAATTGTAGTCAGTTTGGAACCACTATACTACATCTCGACACTACTTAGAAATTATGCCTCCACTATTTTACCCGGACTTGGCACCGGGCAAGCATGGAACCAGAGGAGTAATGCAAGGGAATGGCTTTTCATTTGTTTGTAACAAACAAACCATCCATCCGATTACATTATCCCAAGTGCCATGCCTGGCTGTGTTACCCCCCCACGAAGCTGAAAAATGAAAACAATTCCCATAAGAACACAAGGGGAGGGTAAATATGTGCAAACATTGAGGGAAAAATAACCATCGCTGAAACATACTTCCCAGCATTAATTACAACAACAAAAGATGACAGCAAAGAGGACGGGGAAGAGAAGGCCTAAATAAAAAATGTATAAATACATGTGATAAGCCTCCATTACCCAACGTAGCCATGGGGTAGCGTATGTATACCATCATCCTGGATAACTCTTTTGTTATCTGTCCAAGTAAGTGCTAGTTTGTTGGTGCACTCGGATTAGATATCATGGTGGTAGGAGCGTATAGATCGCACTTTTACACGCAATGTAGACTCCTGGTGTAGTGTACGCAGGTAGTCCTCAAAAGTGATTCGGTTTTTAATCACAGACCTTTGCACACCTTTGGCCTTCTTGGTTACAATGTCACTGCACTTTAGGGCGTACAGCTTAGCCCTCAAGCCGATAAATTCTGTCATGGGTCGGCCACAGCACTCATCTTTGAATTTCCCGATTACTTTAGAATTGGTCGCAGAGTGCAGGACATGGTTGGTAGGGTAACCACTCATGTCAAAGTGGTCTAACAGTGCATGGTCAGACTGCAAATCAGAGTAGAAATCATGAGTATCAATCTGATAAATAAAGCTGTCTGTATCCATGTAGGCTAGCTCAAGCCTATCATTATACCTGGGTTTCATCACATCATAATGGAAGTGGTACATCAAAGTCTTGGAGAGGTCAAGAACGGCAAATCCAACATATATTGGCTTGTCGAACATTATTTTCTCGTGCTGAAGGTGCACCAGTGCCAGACTCTGATCATAGACTGTGTAGTCCTTGAAGGTGGGGCGAGCCACAAGCTTGCGGAGGCGCTCTTCACAGCACACCAGCTCCATTGCTTGCCTCTTACGTTTCGCCTCCATCAATTTCCCAAAAGTAGCATTATTAGCTAGTTTGAAAAAGTCTTTCTCAAAGTCGTTCTGTGCGGCTTGTCGTTTTCCAGTGTTCAATGCTATGTATGGCTGCAACCATGCTGACTGACGAAAATGTAGGACTCTATGGATATGAGTTAGGCGGAGACCGTGGGAAATTGCTTGTTTGAGGTTAATGTAATGGATAACGTAGTGGGATTTGTTGGAGAGAGTGGTGAGAAGTTTAGATTGGGTAGAATTGGGAGGACACTCATTCCTAGGAAGGAAGGGTAGATCCCGGTGGGACGGATGTAATTCTACTGGATACTCGACGTCACACTCCACAATGTAGCCAATATCACTATCATCAGGTATGCTGGTAAAATCAATGTTCGTATCATTGCTCCACTGAAAGTCACTGTGTGGTAGAGGGCAAGACATGGCCCAACCGTACAAATTGTTGGCATCTAGGTATGCAAGAGACGATGAAGGTTTGGTGGGGTTTTGTGTCTCAGGTGCATAGGCATTGTTTGCCACGCAGTGCCTTTTCATGCACTGTGCCACCCCACCTCGGATGCCTGACTCAACAAATAAATGCATGTCATAATCTGTGAGCAGGTCCAACCGAACTTGGGTAGTCTTGAGCATGGCATCAAAAGTAAATCCTGGTGCACTGACGTAATGCGCACAATCTAGACCATACGTGTCAAGACAAAGGCTGCGGAAGCTCTCGAAAACATCACATAAGATCAAAACATCTGACTTTAGGTATACATCGCTATACTCCCCCAATGTCGAGCAATGAAAGGCATCCCAGACGGTGTGTGCATGAACATAATCCTCATCGCTAATGGTAGAGTCGGTGAGAATGTTAAAGAAAGCCTCCTTGGGCGGTAGCTGTTGTTCGTCCAGACGTTCCCAGGAATCAATGTGATCATATGGAAATACTCCCTTCCGCATGACGAGCGACACACAGGTGGGATCGAAAAACTTCATGGTGCTGACAAACTGTGCTGGTGGTAGGTTATGTGCTAGTGTAGACAGGGAGCATGCCATGAATCTAAGTGTGTCAATGAACTGGACTGAGAACCTATCACCAAGCTTCTTCGAGAATGTTATCATTTTCTCTTCACTGTGTGGTATGATGAAGATCTCCTTAGTGTCATACCCAAGCTGCTTGACAATAAAGTGCTGGTCGTAGCCGAGATTATGGAAGAAGACTACTAGCTTCTTTGGTCTACGACGCAACATGTTACAGCCATTACAGGAAGGTCCAATGTAATTTCCTGTAAAATGATCATGATCCTTCACCCTATAGTTTGATGCAGTGAAGGGTTTGTGGCAGTAGCAGCATTGTGCTGCATGGTTGAAGGTAATGTACTGGGCCCGTGTCAGAGGTGTCATTGGGATGGAGGTAGCATATATATCCTTCACTTTGTTCCCAATTTCAACTATATCCTCCATGAACCTACTCGCAGCATCCACACCTCGGTATATAATCGGTTCCTGTGGCAGGTTTGCTGTAAGGTGTGTGGTTATACGAGCATTGTCCACCTTGATGTATATACCATAGCTATATGGCTCATGCTTCTGGTACTTCTCTGTGTATGCTATATTGGGGTCATGCTGACATGAGTCCACCTTGGTTAGCATGGCCTCGAAGTCTGCATACACAACTATAGGCAGTTTACCCATGTGGTGGAAGTTGGTGAATTCCAACCTGGGTGGGTTTCCATCCTTGTCGGGAAGTGGCATTTCAACACGCACAGGTGCATGAGGAACACAGTACCTCCTATGTTGTTCCAGGCACTGTTGTCCCGTCATTCCAGTCACTCGGAGTCGATCATCAAATGATTTGAAGCATCTCTTACATATATATATTCTTTCATTGTGATTGGTTACCTGAGACCGTATCAGCCGTGAAAAGTCCGTAATGAGGCAGTAGTGCTTGTGATCGACATCAGATATTAGCAGAAGATCGAAATGCTGCTGCTTCTCTTCATCAACAACCCGAATTGGGACCACCTTATTCTCTTCACCGAGAGTATAGACATTAACTGACACGGTTGGGTTGTGTCGCTCAAAGACATTAATCTGTTTGACTGGTGTAGGGAAATCAAGTTCGTCAAAGTTAAATTGTGTCTCCAGGTTCAGGTATCGTTGGTCAACTCGACACACATTAAATCCCCCAACAAACTTGGAGATAATGGCCCACTTGAAACATTCTTGATCTTCGTTCTGGGGATTAAGTACAGCATGTTTGATAGCAATCGATGGTGGCAGAGGCAGATAGGAAGATGCACGCAGTGGGTCGAGCTTGCTGACACGAAGTTGTATGCACTTCACTGACGTCAGCGACCAGCCAGAACCTTTGCTCATGTACTCGTCCTCCTCCTTACAGATGTTCAAAATACTATTTCGAACAGCTATAGCAACATCATCTACATTGTATAGAGGGATGTTGGGGGTCTTGAAGGCACGCAGGTCTGCACTGTCGTCGAATGGTGCTGGTTTTGCAAAATTGCACTCGAGCCACATATTAAATTTTACGGCCCCAGTTGCCTCTACAATCTCAGTTAGCTGCGCAACTATTCTATCCTCCATCGTCTCAAGATATGTACAGATATCCAATGAACGGTCGAAATTGTTCCCGGCTACGAAGGTGCGCAAACTACCACTGAATGCACGAGCCACTTCAACGAAATCATTATTATTATTAATATCTTCTGGCTCAATGGTTGATGTGGCCTGGGATGTTGAGGTATTAGGCAACACCATGGGTTGAACTGCTCTAGAAGTAGAGGCTTGCTGCTCATCACTCACAAGCATTGTGCACCGAGTCGGGAGAGCTGGAGTCGTCGCCGCAGACCCACGACATACCAAGCGGTGTGCTGCTAAATTGTCGCGCCGGGCAAAAACATTTCCGCACTTATCACAAAGAGCATTAACTGCTCGAGCCTGGTTTCCAGTACAGGAATCCTCATGCCTACGAGCATCGAAGGTCCTCGTAAACTGCCTGTAGCAGTACCGACAATGCTTGCTGCGAGATGTATGTGTGCCGGTACAGATCTTCAAATGGCACTGTAGGTTACCCCAACGAGCAAATGTAGTGCCGCATTTCTCGCAGAGGTGCATTTCTAGGTTAGGTGCGTCTGCACACTGTCGTTCATGACGTAAGGCATTTTTCCAGGCCGTAAATAACTTCTTGCAAAAGCGACAACTAGGACCCATCGCGCCTACCCCTGAACTAACTGAAATATCAGCAGACGTGGATGATGATGATGATGATGATGATGATGATGATGCTATATATCTTGCTATCAGCTCCGGATCCTGCAGAGAAGCCTCGATGCGGTTCGACGGAGAAGTAGATACCTACCAACGAAATACTAGTTAAAATACTATTTCGAAGAATAACCAGCAGTCACTTGCATAAAAACAGATGAAAGTGTATAAGCAGGACCACCAACTTGTTAAAAAAATTTTTATGTATTACTGAGAACTTGACAAAAAAAAATGTGTCAACAGTTTGAAGCTGTAATATTTCCTGTGTAAACATAAGCAGGTCACACTAGCTTTATAATAATTAATTGTACTGGTAGGAAATGTGTGTACTAGCCGACGAGACTCTAACAGACCGTCTACCGCTACGTGATACAGTGCTAGGTATCGTGCGTGAAAAAACTTTATTCATTAAGAATATATTTGTAATGAAATACGCAGCAAATGTAAATAACGAGTTAACAAAAATATAAATAATATTTATGATTTAATAAGGTATGAGACTCAGTAATATCGTGCGCGATGTAAGGAAATGGACTCGCAGTGCATATATAATTTCACGTAGCTCTGCGCTGGGTCAGAGCACTAATGGAAACCTTTCAGAAGGTATGTTGAAGCTCCCCCCCTCCCCCCACCACCACCTCTCTTACACCACTCTCTTCAGACAGGCGGCGCGCGCTTCATGACAGTCTGAGTCGTGTCCCGACATGTCTCGAGCACCCGATGCTGTCAGGGAAGCATTTACGTATAATGAAAGGAAGTAGCTCTGCTGTTTTATTGCTGGAATACTAGACATACTTACACTGATATTTAAAATAAAAACATAATCTATATAAATTAATGTATTGCTACTCATAGCATAGTGTGCTGCCAACTATGCGTCCTTTTTCTGTATGTGGCCAGACACTTTAGGATATATGATTTCAGCATAAGTACAACAAGAAAAATATTACTTCCTAATGTGGTCCCTACATTGTTCCCAGGGTATCGTAAATGGTTTCATGGCTACAACTGCATGTGACACTACATAAAATAACAATCACAAGTGTAATACTTTTTACAAGTATGTGTAGGCTTCTGACTGTGGCGGACTGAAGGCTCGTGCCTGCAGTAGGACGTTAACACAGACTACGTATTCATCAGTTGAGACGTGATAAAATTACAGGTTACATCAGCTGAGGCGAGGTCAAAGACTTGTCCGTACCCTATAGCATAGGACCGATGCCTGAGAGCAGCGGTATATATGTAAGCCGCTAGGATATTACAGTACATTATGTAGACGTCAACTACCACTCAAGTCAAAAATGTGTTTAATAAATACGAAAATAACTATTCTATGGTCAAAAATGTGTTTAATAAATACGAAAATAACTATTCTATGTGAAAATACACTAGTATGAAAAATCCATATTACTCATGCTAGAGAATAAAACTGTGTAAGGACATGCACAATAAATTATAAAACTAATAATGAGCCTACTAGTGTTACATTGGAAATAATTATTTAAAATAAATACATCTTAATTTGTGGCTTGTCAGAATAAATAAAGTCATCGGTCCCCCCGAGCATGTCTGGCATTTGGTTCAGTCAGGGAAAGAGGACTGAGCATGGTTGCTTACGAGATTATGGCTCGCAGACAATAATGCATGCGATACTAGAATTGCACTTGGACGTAACGTATACAGTAAATGTGACTATGAAAGATTTCAATATATAGACATAGTGAACAACTTTTTTTTGTAATAACATAAAACTGGACGAGATGGGTATCGAACCGCGCACTACAGACTATGGAGCGCCATGTCTACCAGATAGGAGCACAACACTGTAGCTACGAGTTGCAGAGGGGATCAATGTAAACAGTTTACAACTAACCTACAGACGTGTTAGGAATAAAGCATAAGCGTGCACGATTTGTGTTGGATTTCCCCAGTGTGCTTCTACTTATTCTTGAGACGGTAATTCTCCGTAAAGTTTTTTAGATATTAGCCACCACGACACTCTTGATTTGATGTGTGTTGGTATATATCGTAACAAAACTAGTAGATACATGGTTTTTGCAAAAAGAGGAAATTAACTCTCGCTAATGAATTATTTTAGGAAATATGTTTCAATTTTAAAATATCTGAATGCACCTGAATATATAAGCTAATATAGAATGCAGATCGATGCCTATAGTGTTATCGAAAGGTTGTAGATTTTTAGAGCCGAATAATCTGACTCATCGTAATGATTGCTAGACATTCAAAATGTTTTTAATTTTGAGTTAAATTTAAAATCTAGATGCTTGTTGACGCCACGGTACAGACGTTAACAATATAGATTATTTTTAACTACTGCTTTTGCTTCTTGTAAAATAAATAAGTAGTTGCAAACGAATTTAGTTATTACTATAAGCCGTTAATCTTCAGCCGCGAATAGTGTTACTTCACAACTAATGAAATGCACGAATGACAATACTTTAATATTAATGTGACATGGATCTGAACAATGCACTGTTATACTAATATTTCTTTTATAAACGGGGAGCGGGCATCTTACCTCAGCGGTGAACTGAAGACGTGGACTAGTGGACTGGTAGAACTCGATCATGAAGGCACGATACAAATGGTTGGAGTTGCGCTCGCTCGAGTATATAAAGGATTTCTGTGTGTGACGTCAGTGAGGTCATGGACGAGTCACTAGGGTGGGTTCACACCTGAACGTTCATTTGATGTGTTAGCTTTTAAAAAAAATCGAGTAAATTTATACTGGTTTCCAACACAGGTTCTAAAGATGATGACTGTTTATAAATATATATTTTTAAAAACATTAATTTTTTTTTATATGTTTAGTGGTTTGATTTTTAGTATTAATGCATACCAGTAGTTTCATACATTATAAACTAATGGTATGCATTATTGAACTTCCTTTAGACATGCGTATTACAAAATTAATTTCGGATTTGTTGGGTCTGTTCATTACGAAGGACCTCGCATGAAACCACCTTAAGACTGACCCGTCTCCCACAGGCAGTCAACAAAATTCCTTACCCCGGAAATACTTTTTCCGTCCGGTCGCTGGCCTGGCATGCTGCTCCGAACCGTTGACCTCAACCTGCATTTCAAAGCATGCACTATTTGCTTTAGGGATTTTTACACGAATAAATATTAATTTGAAGTTATACACTTTGGGGGTTTACTTAAATTAAAGTCGAGAAATACATTCATTATTTTTATTACAAGAAAGTCGACATATACTCGTGCAACCACAGATTGCAAATAATAATAATATATTTTTAAAAACAAGCCATTTATAAAACTTTTAAAATTAAATTTCTCGAGTTACAAACATTGTAATTTTAAAACAAAAAATATTCCACTTCATAAGTAAACTGCGTATGGCTCAGAGCATACTGGTGGTACGTGGTTCATTGTATACAGTTGGCGCATGAGTCTTATTTAATATTTTAATAATTAGTTTCACGATTATGACGGAAACAATGTCATACAGTTGTACCAACTTTATTGTTGTGCAACACTTTCGTTTTTTTTTTTTTTTTTCAAAAATGGTTCTCTTGCATGTATTTCATAGATGTCACGTGGTACTAACTACCGGGTTCGTACATAGGCTTAAAACTATGTAGGTTACATTGCAGGTAGTTGCATGAAGCCCACCATACTTGATTACTTTCTTCCTCAATGGTGTGGTGAATAAGCCCGTCACACTGTTCCGTCCAACTGATAACCGCGCCGGTGCTACGCCGCAACTCACACTTCATTGACGCTTGTCCTGGACGCACACGTAACGTTTCGGTTGCTGATGCAGCCTTAAGTATGTCTAAGCTTGTGGGAAATTTACTGTCAGGTCGTATATGATATATAACACAGTTGACCTTACTACATGCTTGATTGCGTACATATAGGTTGTCCTCGTCACAGTTCGACACCCAGTGATGACCAAAGTTGCAGACCTCCAGCTGGAACTGACCATCAGCTGTCACGAAGAACACACGACGGAATCCAGACGTTACCTCTGCATACTCAGCAGATGGATCAAAAGACATTTTGACCACAGTACACGGGTACTGGATGAGATCTATGATTCAACTAGCTTCTTCAGGATCGTTGTCCTCAAATTTATATCACAGTACAAAATTTCAATATGGCCGCTGGAAATGTTATTAATTTGTCAACATTTAATTTTCAAAATATTATTTAACTGTAAAAATTAAATGCAATCATTAAATTAAAGATTTGTCTGTTATCAAAGAAACATGTACAGTATACTTAATGCTCTAAGATGTAGATGTTATATAGAATAAAATAATGTTTAGTTGGATGAAGAATATTTATAAATTGTATTTTATGATTTAATAAAATTTAAACAGTTGATATTAAGAGGTGTATCTTAATTTTTGTAACTTAGTTCTGTATCGGGTGCAGATGGAGAATGAGTGTTTAATTGAGTGTTGATTTTGAATATGAATGTCGAATTAAGTGTCGATTTTTGAAAAATGAGTGGAGAGTATTTATTTCCATACATTACAACATTTAAAGTATGATTATCGCACAGGAATTGTCTCATGTCATTTATGAAGTTGGGTAGTCTAAATATATTTGGTTATTCAATTGTTCTAGCTCCTGTAGCATACGCCTGTTTTGTCTGCTGCGGGAGTGACGTCTGTGCTTGGGAAGAGGCTTTCACAGCAGCGCGTGTTCGGGCAAGAGGAAACACGCAGAGCCACTTAGGGGTGTTTGTGTCGTCAACCATAGGCTGCGCCGGGTTTTTGGAATGTGTTGTGCAGGTTATTTCGATCGAGTTCTGGGGCCTCACAGCATCGCTCCGCTAACGTGGTAGTCTGCTTCTAACCACGCTCTCATCATCATGGCTTCATCCAGCGACAGTGAAATGGATGATAGTAGGGAGCGATCCCGCAGCCCTCTGCATCGAAGGACACTTTCTTCCCTGGACAGAGAGGCTGAAAATGATGCCGCTCGAACTGCCATTCTGCTACTCAGCAGTGGTAGTGATGATGATGATGATTATGATGTTGATGATGACAATGATGATCAAGATGATGATGATGGGTATACATACGCTACCCCATGGCTACGTTGGGTAATGGAGGCTTATCACATGTATTTATACATTTTTTATTTAGGCCTTCTCTTCCCCGTCCTCTTTGCTGTCATCTTTTGTTGTTGTAATTAATGCTGGGAAGTATGTTTCAGCGATGGTTATTTTTCCCTCAATGTTTGCACATATTTACCCTCCCCTTGTGTTCTTATGGGAATTGTTTTCATTTTTCAGCTTCGTGGGGGGGTAACACAGCCAGGCATGGCACTTGGGATAATGTAATCGGATGGATGGTTTGTTTGTTACAAACAAATGAAAAGCCATTCCCTTGCATTACTCCTCTGGTTCCATGCTTGCCCGGTGCCAAGTCCGGGTAAAATAGTGGAGGCATAATTTCTAAGTAGTGTCGAGATGTAGTATAGTGGTTCCAAACTGACTACAATTGCTACAACTGTCTGCCACTACGAGAAGAAGAGAGAGAGACTCTACACAACACCAATATTTTATAAATACTCTATCATATTTAATAAACATACATTAATAAATAATAATAATAATAATATGGCTACAGGTTCCAAACTTATCTCGACTGGTTACACATTGCATAACACTTGTAGGTTTTTAAATTCAAACTTGGCACCATCCGGCGACAATACCTTGAATTAAAGATGGCCGACAGTGGTGCCATCCGGTAGCGACTTTATGAATTAAAGATGGCGATGGTGGCGCGCTCCGGCGGTAACTTTAAGAATTAAAGATGGCGATGGTGGCACACTCTGGTAGCAACACTAGGAACTAAAGATGGCGATGGTGGCGTCATCTGGTATCGATTGTATGAACTAAAATATGGCGACGGTGGCGCCATCTACCAGCCAACTTGAGAACCAAGATGGCGGCGCCTCTGGCAACTAATTTTTGAATTTGGCGCGCGATACTAGCGACATCTACCAGCCAACTTGAGAACCAAGATGGCGGCGCCTCTGGCAACTAATTTTTGAATTTGGCGCGCGATACTAGCGACATCTACCAGCCAACTTGAGAACCAAGATGGCGGCGCCTCTGGCAACTAATTTTTGAATTTGGCGCCATCTGGTAGTCTGTGCTGGAATTAAAGATGGCGATGGTATAATAATAATTTGAATTTCATGCATTTGGGAAGGCAAAGACACCCTCCCCCCTTTTATCATAAAACTTGACGTCAGTACGTGGCATATATAGATTATTTATTCCACCATATCCCAATTGGTCTCGTGGTCTAGTGGTCAAGGTGTCCGCCTCGTAACCACGACATCCCGGACGTTTTCACGTCCCATGGATCGAATCCCAGCCTCGGCACTGAAATTATTTTAGTTAAAGAAAAAAAATAAAATAATCCCTGCTGCTATCTGGTGGCGACCAACAGAACTATATGACGTCGCAAGATGGCTGCCTCCAGCAGACGGAAACAAGATGGCGGCCTGCAGCAGACGAAACAAGATGGCGGCCACCAGCAGACGAAAACAAGATGGCGGCCACCAGCAGACGAAAACAAGATGGCGGTTGATGTTTACATCGAATTTCAAAGTTCGAAAAAAAAAATTCAAATCCAAGATGGCGCCCGTGACACAAAGTGCAACGGTGACGTCATGATTCGAAGTTGGTGGAAATTTCTAGAAATACAAAATGGCGGATGGATTAGCATGGATTGGCATACAGATTAGCATGGATTAGCATAGATTAGCATAGATTGGCATGGATTAGCATAGATTAGCATACGGATTGGCATAGATTGGCATAGATTAGCATAGATTAGCATAGATTGACAAGGTCAAGGTCAAAGGTCATGATGACGTCATCCAAGATGGCCGCCGATGACGTCATCCAAGATGGCGGGCTCCTGGCTCCTGCGCCTGTGCTTGAACCCCCCATTTCCTGCTTCTGAACTTTGGTTAAAGCGAACTTAAGGTTCGGGGATTGATACATTATTGCTGTATCGTCTGCATATAATTGAACATGAGCATGTTCCCGCGGGATGTCAACTGTATAAACATTCTAGAAAAAGGGCGAGAGTGGAGATCCCTGCGGCACTCCTGCTGTCAGCTCCCGAGTGGATGATTTCGCCCCCTCTATTGAGACAAAAAATTTGCGACGCCATAAATAGTGGGCCACCAGATGAATATACGTATCCGGAAAGTTAAATGTAATTAATTTTTGAATTAAGCCAGGAATCCACACTTTGTCAAAAGCTTTTTCCGCATCGAGCATAGTTGCGACAGTTAAATTTCGCTCTGGAATTAAAACCGTCAGTGGCCTCTTCAATGAGCATAACTAAGGGGTGAGAGGTAGAGTGGCCACTTCTAAAACCAAATTGGTTATCTGGAATGACTTCGTGTTCGTCCGAGTGGTGTTGAAGTCGTTTGAGTAAATTTTTTTCGAAAGTTTTGAAAGTTTTGCTCATGCTATTTAGAAGACTAATAGGTCACCTGTTTTGTGGTAGGGACGCGTTTTTTCCCGGTTTAGGAATGGTTATAACTTTAGCGATTTTCCAAGACGATGGGTAAGATTTTAAAAGAAAAATTGCATTTACAATTTTAAGAAAATATTGAATAGCCTGAAAATGTAATTTTTTTAAAGTGTCAAAATTTATTCCGTTATGTCCGCCTGCTTTATTTTTTGGTCGGGAGTGAATAGCTTCTAAGAGCTCTTTAATTGTTACGTGTTCCCGCTCGGTTTGTGTAATGACTTGTAAATAATTATAAACTACGGTCGTAGTCCTAGTAAAATGTGGATCATTAATGTCCTCGTTGGCGAAAATTGTTTTTAAAAAATGTCGGCTATAGCATTGGCTTTATTGATCGCGTCATATTTGATGCCCGCATTTGTAACAATGGCTGGTGTAGAAATAAATTTATTTTTTTCCTCGTAAATTGCGTGTGAGCCGTCATATTTGTCGAGGTTGAGTTGCTCACTCTGTTATTAGGTTTCCGTATTTTTCTATTTTTAAATCCTTAAGTTTTCGCGAGACTTGTGCTTTAATGCGATTGTATTCTGTCCTAGCTTGCGGTGTTTTCGTTCGTTGATAAGTGTTACGCCCGACGTTTTAAAACGATTAGCATGTCTACATCGGGGTAATTAATTCTCGTAAATTCTCTTTTATTCACGATTTTCGTGTGTCTGTAACTGTGTCGGTGAAAAGTTGTACGTGAGTGTCGAGCTCATCCGCAGTTGTTACCTCTGGAGTTTCTGAAAAGGTTAATTCCAGGTCTTCGCGAAATTTGTCCCAGTCGGGAATACCAAAAGTTCGGCTGAATATCGCTGCGAAAAATTGAGCATTGCAAGTTAATTGAATTAGTACCGGAAAATGATCTGAGTCAAGCTCATCTAATTTTTCTGAAGTAACCTGCGCACCTGGTATTTTTGTAACAGCTATATCTAATATGTCAGGCATGCCTCCATTCGTTGGGTAGCAAGTTGGCAAGCCTGGAGCAAATATTTCGTAATTATTTGCTACCGAATGATCGAATAATTTCCTGCCTGCTGGGTTAGTATTTTTTCATCCCCAGTCTTCGTGTTTACTGTTTAAATCGCCTGTTATGAAAAAGTTTTGCTGTGGGTTAATTAATTTATTTAAATCCTTAGAAAGTAGTGGCTTATCTGGGGGTTTATAAACTGCCGATATGCAGACATGCGCATATTTATTACGAATATTAATGATGGTGGCCTCTAGATGCTCTAAGCCAGTTATTTATATTGGATGGTGATGAATCCCGTGTTTCATTAATATGGCTGTGCCGCCCCCACGAGTGGCGCGGTCAGTGCGGTAAGTGGTGTAGCCACAAATATTAAAACGATGGTGCGGTGATAGGTGAGTCTCGATAATGAATGCCACATCAATCCCATATATTACAAGGCACTGTTCCAACTCGTAAGACCGAAGGCGGAGACCACATGCATTAAAGTTTAGGAGTTGTAGTGTTTTCCGTGGAGCGGATGCGCGTGTAGTACGGTTCGAGGGCCTTCACTAAGCTCCAATAGTCGCACATGCGCAGGATCTCTGCGAGTTCCGCGAGACTAGAAATGTTGTTCGTTGCCTGTGCTTCTGGAACAGTTTCTGTTCTGTGTTGGCTCTTTTCGACGCGAGGCTGCACAATTTCCGCCGCCGAGCGCCGCGGTGCGCTTTCGCCTGACGTTGCTGCCGCGTAGGACGTGGAAGCTACTGCCTCAGATTTGTTTCTGCCCGGTGGGCCGTGCGCTTCCGGAATCGGCGCGCCGCGCGGACTTTGCTCTGTTGCTGGCCGAGGAGCCGGGTTCCTGGAAATGACTGGGGAGGGGGGAAACTTTCCCGCGTCGGTGCAGCCGGCTGCGTTCGCGGGGCTGTGCCCGCAGCTTTCTGTGCTGCCTGTTCCGCTGCGGCCTGTCGCCTGGATTCTACTAGTTTCAAAAAGGCTGGGCACTGTGGCCAGGCCGCGGTGTGGCCTGTCTCCTTACAGTTGGAGCACACTTTTGGTGCCTCCTCCGGGACTAAGCATTCGCTGTGGGGATGCGAACCCGCGCACCTGATGCACTTAGGTACCTCTGCGCAGTTCCCTGTGGTGGGTCCGAAGGAACTACACCGCCTATACAACGGGATGTCTTCTGCGCGGGTCGTGTAGCGCTCGATTTTTATGCCACTTTTGTAGTACAAGTGTTTGACCGCGAAAATATCGTGCGCGCTAGGTGCCACGCACACCACGAATGACGGTGTTGGCTCGAAATACTCCTGCCCTGAGTTCCGGTCTGTGAGCCGCCGACTAAGCTGTTTGATGAAGTTGACATTAAATCCGAGCGCGGTGAGCTCCTCTGAGATCGCGTCTACCGGCGTGAATTTACTAAGATTTTTAATTACGACCTTCTCGCCTCGCTCGCTGGGCTGGGAGAAGGTGTGGTAGGGCACATCGTTGGCCTTGAACCACGCGGTCGCCTTGTCTTGGTCCGATTTACCGTCGAACGTGATTCGTACTTCTTGGCGCTTTGTCAACGTCATGCGGTTTTTTATTCCGAGTCGCGCGAAAGCAGGGCCCAAGCTGCCGATTGCCTGACTGTTTCTTATGACGAAAGGGACGCGTTTGTTGCGCGGGGCTCGTCGTTTTGCATCGGTGGTTGGGGTGTTGGTGCCACTTGAGACGCATTGCTATTGCGCCTGCGTTGTTTACGCTCAACAGTGGTGAAGCCACTGTTGTCGTCATCAGAGTGAGAGGGCCGGAGCCTTGACGGTTTCTTGATTTGAATCGATTGTTCGGTGTCGGAGTCGCTGCCCTCGTGCAGCCGCTTCGTCGCAGTGCCGACCTCCATATCCTCGTCGCTGCTCGCCATCGCAAGTAGGTGCCCCGCCTTGAAAAAAGCAGGGCACACAACAGGCGTGTCGACTGAACTAACTAGCGTGGTTGTTCGTGAAATTCGCCGCGTCCTAACTAGCTGTCCGACCTAGCACCTTACGCAATGGCCACTGACCTGAGCTTCCTTTGTAGGAACGCCAGGCTAGGCAAAGAGAGAGGCTGACCCTTCTCCGACCAGCGCGCGGTAAAGAATGACTCACTGGTGCCGCCGCCGATCCATCATATTGCCATCCGGGGCAGTTAGTGTGTGCGAGACCAGAAACCGAAGTTTCTATAACTCGCTTAGTGCATTGTAAATCAGGTGCACCCCACACTTTTGTAAAATCACCTGGATCAACGGGCGGGGCTCGTGTCTTGTTGGATAAGTTTGGCACACGGGCCTGTGTGTGCGCTGGTAGGTTGTGTAATGCTATATAAATTAGGTGTAGCCTACCTAATTCGGCGGGGGAGAGAAGCTCCCCACCAGCTAGATCGGCTAGCTCGCGTGATGTAGTGTCATGTTGGTGTGGATTAGAGTCTTGTCTGTGTGCTGTATTTGCAAGTGAACTAATTAAACTCGGGTGTGGCGTGTACTGTAAAGCTGTGCGAGCCGCTCGTCCGAACCCCTAGGAACATAGAACATGCATGGGTAGTTAGCCCATATGTGCATGTAATAGGTAGTCCTGGCCGACACTCGCACAGGCATATCATCTTGTGGTCGTGTTGGTGAACGAAAAAAGAAAATACATAGGTTAGTATTCTACTAGCCGCCTTAGGGACCGAACTATTGCGTTCCAATATAGTTGTACATACACCTGCGTGCTTCGGACCATTTTAAATTGTATAGGCCGACACTCCCGCAGGCATATAATCTTGTGGTCGTGTTGGTGAACGGTAAAAAAAATTAAATGGATTAGTAAACTCCTGGCCGCCTTAGGAACAGAACTATTGCGTTCCAACATAGCTCGGTCAAAGTTAGGCTAAGCCAGTTTTACTGTAGCTAGCCCCCAGGCTGTTGTCTTCTACACCTGAAAAATAGAAAGTGAAATTAATAAATGAAGGTCGTCCTATTCTATTATTGTTCGAGCAGAGAGATGCCCTCGTCCAGTATTTTTTGTTATTATATTTTTTTTTTTTGTTTTTAATTGTATATATATTTTAAATTTTATTATTTTATAATTTTTTTATTTTAATTCTTTTTTTTAAATCCATTTTAAAGCTACTTTACAAGCCCCCAGAGCCCTGCCCTGACAGGCATGCATGCCTCTCGGCCCGGATCCCCAGCGAGGGCTGGGGCAGCTCCCTCTACAAGTTCACCTGCATGATTCTGCCTTGACAAGGTGCTACGACGTGTATGTGGATTGTCGCGCATATTGTAGTGGTGCGGCTGTAAAATTTTACGTACTCCGGGGAAGGGAAAGATATTTATTAAGAGATGATAAGTTGACGGAAATTTGCTTTGTTTATTCAAAATCCCATGCTTGCCGAAACGCGGTCGGCACTGGAGGTGAAGCCTGCCAGGCGGGTCTCGCCGTTCAGACATGAGTCAGCCCTAACAGCACAGGCAGTGGAAATCCCGGGAGTCAAAACCTACACCTGCGTGCTTCGGACCATTTTGAATTGAATAGGCAGTGTAAATTTTAACTGTAAACTGTAGACTCAGCGCGGTGTGAACACGCCCGGAGCTGGAATGTGACTGTCCTGGGAACAGACGGAAAAATAGTTTTGTTTGGCGACCCTCGGCGGCCCGACCAATCTGCGCGCTCCAAGGCCCGTGATTGGTCGATCCCCCGCAGGCCGCCGCACGATGTGTTCGGGATGCTATTTTATGATATTTTAAAGTTATTTAAGACTTTTTAAAAACAGAATTCATGTCGCTTTCGTTTTTAATATTTATCGTTTTAATTTAAACGAGGTTTTTTATGATTACGTTGCTCGGACGGGTTGTAAATCGCTATTGAATTTATCAGTGCGTTTTCGTGCTGTGGTAATTCTAGGTACATTTTATTATTATTCTTTGATATTACTTCGCGGATGTACGGAATTTTAAGTGCGTTCTGATTAGTTTCGTTACTCGTAAATCTATTGCAATCTAAAATGGCCCTTAGGAAATTATTCTGTTTAACTTGTAGCCGATTTATATGGTGATTTGCAGCATAGCCCCAGACCTCGCATTCATATAGCAACCGCGGGCGTACAATTTGTGTGTAAAGTTAAAGTTTTTTCCTGCGTGGTAAATAAGGCGCTTTTAACATTTGGTACAGGCTTCTTAATTATCCTGTTGCTATGTTTGTTGCTCGACCGATGTGTTTTCCCCATAGTAGTGTTCTGTCTAGCGTGAGTCCTAGATATTTTGCCTGTGTAACATTAGGAATAGGTTAGTGAAAAATTTCTTGTTCCCTGTCTGGTCTGCCTCTACGTTTTGAAATTATAAGCGTGGTTGATTTTGCTGCATTTATTTTTATTCGCCACCGAGTGTAAAATTGCTCAAGAGCTGTCAGCTGTCGTTGGACGCATACCATGGCATATTTTAAGTTTCCAGATTGTTTAATGATGGCTGTATCGTCCGCATACATCTGTACGTAGGCGTTTGCGTGCGGTATGTCGGCTGTGTAAATATTATAGAAGAAAGGAGAGAGTAAGGAGCCCTGTGGCACTACAGCTGTGTGTTCGCGAGTAGTCGATTTAGCCCCGTCCAGAGCAACATAAAAATTACGACGCCATAAATAGTGGGCCACTAGGTATATAAACGTGTCGGGGAAATTGAAGTTTATTAATTTTTTAATAAGGCCTGGAATCCAGACTTTGTCGAATGCTTTTTCTGCGTCGAGAAATGTCATTACTGTGTAGGCTTTAGATGGGTTATTGAAGCCGTCGGTAGCATCTTCAACGATTTTAATTAAGGGGTGGATTGTTGAGTGACCTTTCCTGAAACCAAACTGAATGTCTGGAATCACGTCGTGTTCCTCTGCGTGTGTTTGAAGGCGCGAGAGTAATACTTTTTCAAAAATTTTACTCATGCTGTTTAAAACGCTTATGGGTCGCCTGTTTTCTGGAATGGCTGGGTTTTTCCCTGGTATAGGAATTGTGATTATTTTTGCAAGTTTCCAGGAATCGGGGTAAGTTTTGTGTGCTAGTATTGCGTTGAATATCGCCAGTAAATATTCAAGTGCCTTTAGAGGGAGTTTTTTAAGTGTTTCGTAATTTATTGCGATCGTGCTGCCTGATTTGTTGTTCGGACTGACTTTAATGAGCTTTAAAAGTTCCCTTAACGTTATGGGTTCAGGGACAGACTGCGTGCCTGTTTGTAGAAAGTTATTTACCCCTTGTGTTGTTGTTAGGGTAAACTACCTGTCATTTACGTCCGTGTTCGGGGAGAATTGTTTTTCCAGTAGGTCTGCGACTGCGTTAGCCTTGTCCTCTGCTATGAACGAGGGCTGTTTTTTTTTTCAACCTCCGAAAGGCTATATAAAAAAAAGAAATTTACGCAACATAGTAATTCTACCACCGTAAGTACAGTAGGGTCTTACTTATTTTAATACATAAAAGCCAAAACTATCGTGGCATTTGTCATATCGTAACACAAGCTTATCTATGCATGTTTCGAAGAAGTTAGCCGCCAGTGAATAGAGAAAACAGTACAAGTGCCTTGATCTCCCGCTCCCTCACGACACCGCTGTAAACGGGTGGACTAATTGTGCGGAGTATTGAGTCTGATTATTTATATTCTTTCGATAATTATTGACGCGGGAGCCAGTGCGCCGCGCGATTAGTCCACCCGCCTCACAGTGGTGTCGTGAGGGAGCGGGAGATCAAGGCACTTGTCCTGTTATCTCTATTCACTGGCGGCTAACTTCTTCGAAACATGCATAGATAAGCTTGTGTTACGATATGACAAATGCCTCGATAGTTTTGGCTTTTATGTATTAAAAGATGTAAGACCATACTGTACTTTTGGTGGTATAATTACTATGTTACGTAATTTTTTTTTATATAGCCTTTCGGAGGTTGAAAAAAAAACAGCCCTCGTATTTAGCCCCGGTGGCTGTTATAATAGCTGGAGTAAAAATAAATTTTTTGTTGCCGCGGAGCCTGCGAGATAGTTTCCACATTTCCTGCGGTTTTGTGGCTACTTCGTTTATTAAGTTTCCGAATTGATTTATTTTTTCCTGTTTTAATTTGCGCTGTACGAGATTATTTAGTCTATTGTATTCGTTTCTGGCTTCTGGTGTGCGAAGTCTTTGTGCCCTGTTTCTGGCTTGCCGCCTTAGAGAAATGTGATAATCCAGATTGGGGTAGTGTGTTCGAGTGAACTGCCTTTTTGTTTCGAAACGGGAGTGTTTTTTAATAGCATTTTTTACTGTGTCCGTGAAAAGTTTTACGTGAGGATTTATTTCGTCAGGTGAAATTATTTCGGGGGGCTGATTTAGTGTGTCTATAAGTTCTTCCTTAAACCCGTCCCAATCTGTAATCTTAAGGTTATTATTAAAGAGTTGTATGTTGGATGTAGCATTAAAAGTTATTTGTGTTAGCACCGGTAAATGATCGGAGTTTAGTTCATCTAAGGTTTCTGTATTTATCTGAGCGTTTGGTATGTTTGTTAGGGCTATGTCTAAAATTTCTGGAGTGCCACCACTTACTGGATAGCATGTCGGGGAGTCAGGAGCAAGAATGATGTAGTTTCCTGCTGCCGCGTGGCCGTGTAGAATGTTCCCGTTGGCGTTTTTTTGAGTGCAGCCCCAGTCAGTGTGTTTGCTGTTTAAGTCACCTGCTATAAAAAAGTGATCCTCGACTTCCATTAATTTATTTAGGTCCTGTGGTGTGAGTGGGTCTTGTGGCGTCTTGTATACCGCGGACATGCAAACATGCGAATTATTATTACATACGTTTATGCTGGTGGCCTCAATGTGTTGTAGTCCATTTATAGTTACCGGGTGGTGGTGAATTCCGTGTTTAATTAGGATGGCTGTACCACCGCCGCGGAGTGTGGGGCGGTCTGTTCTGTACATCGTGTAGCCACATATGTAAGCTTGCATGTGTGGCTTTAGAAAAGTTTCAGAAATGAAAGCGACATAGATTCCGTATACAAAAAGTAACTGTTCCAGTTCATAGATTTTATTTTGGAGGCCGTGTGCATTGAATATTAGGACCTGTAAAAACTTCCCCGGGTTCTGTGCCATTTTAAGGTGTAGCGAGATTCAGGATTGCGGATAGTAAGATCATCTGTCGCTTCGATGCGTCTGTTTCAGCTCGGATGGCGGCGTAGTGTGGAGAGAGTGTAGCGATGAGCTGTGAGAAATTGCAGAGTTTCAGAATCTCTGCCAGCTCGAAGAGATCACCGACGGTGTTACCCTCCATTCTGTTCTGCGCTGGAGTGTGTGTGGTGCGTGGTTCTTTCACGGCCTGCGAGTATTTGCGCTCCGGTCGTGTCAGCTCGGTGGTTGTTGTTGTTGTTGTTTTAGGCTTGTTGACCACCTGGGCGCTCGGCTGTGCGTCAGCGGGGCGGGTGGGGGTGAACTCCACCTGGCTGTTCGTGGCTGGGGCTTGATTTGAGGCTGTGCCTGCACGGTTTGTTTTTGTGACCTACTCGCCACCATCTTCAGGAAAATTGGACACTACTTCCAGGCTGCAGTGTGCCCCCGCACTTTACAGTTGAAACAGAATTTTTCGGAGTCGTCAGACTTTTGACAGTCCTTTCGGGCGTGGTTTTCGCCACACCTTACGCATCGCGGTGGTTTGCTGCAGCGAGTGTGGGTGTGGTCAAACTCTCCGCATCGCTTGCACTGGGCGATGTCTTGTGGGCGGGCCTGGTATTTTTGAATATTCACCGTCGTATAGTGAAGTGTACGCACGGCGAGAATGTTGACGTCTGAGGCCGCGACTGTCGCGCAGAAAGTTCCCGACCTAAATCGTTGTTGCTGCCCTGTGGTGTCTGTCCGGGTGACTTCGAAATTACGCACGTCATGAACTACGAATCCCTTCTCCGTCAGTTCCGCGGCGATGTCGGCCTCGACGACCTCCGGGTACAATCCCTTAATAACGACCTTTGTGTTGCGCTCGTCGGGATGCGCAAACGTGTGGTGGTAGATGTTGTGGCCTTTCAGGTATGAGAGGGCTTGAGAATAGCCCTCTCTGTTCTCAAATGTCAGTCGCAGCTCTCTCCTGCGCGTGATCGTGTTCCTGAACGCGATTCTGTGTGTGTTCAGGAAAGTTACGATCTCCTTGAGCTTCGCAACTTCCCTGACCATTATCGGTACACCCCTGTACCGTGTGCCGGCCGCGGTTGTGGTCTATGGTTGTGCACTTGTTTGTGGTTGCGTGTCGGCAGGCAAATTTGCGAGCACGCCGTAGCTGTTCTGCAGCGGGATTGCGGATGTCGCTGCTGTGTGTTGTTGTTGTGCGGAGCCGCGCCTCGAAATCCGCGCGTCCTCACTGTTGGCCAGTACCGTCTCCCGACGCCTACCGAGTGATGTGCTCCGGTTTCTCCTCAAGGCCTTTTTACCCGAGACCTGTTGGAAGTCGATCTCATCGTCAGCGCGTTCGCGTTTGGCGTTAGCCTGTTGGGTTTCCATGGCCTGTTTGTGTGTTGTTGTACTCGTACTCGCCATGATCCCTGTCCCTGTCACGGTTCCGATTCGCGGGCTATCCGACCCGCCGGGTCGCCTAATACCTGAAGCAGTGGTGGCTGACAAACACTGATCTGAACAGCGAAGCTATGCCTTAGAGAGGCTGTCCTCTCTGCACCACTGCCTGGTGCGAAGTGTGTGCCCTGGGGACAGACGGCGAAATAGTTTTGTTTGGCGGCCCTCGGTGGCCCGGCCAATCAGCGGGCTCCAAGGCCCGTGATTGGTTGGTCCCCCGCAGGCCGCCGCACGATGTGTTCGGGATGCTATTTTATGTAATTTTAAAGTTCTTGAAGACTTTTTTAAAAACTGAATCCATGTCGCTTTCGTTTGTAATATTTATCGTTTTAATTAAAACGAGGTTTTAATGTTTTCGTTCCTCGGACGGGTCGTAAATCGCTATTGAATTTATCAGTGCGTATTCGTGCTGTGGTAATTCTAGGTACATTTTATTATTATTCTTTGATATTATTTCGCGGATGTACGGAATTTTAAGTGCGTTGTGAATAGTTTTGTTACTCGTAACTCTATTGCAATCTAAAATGGCCCTTAGGAAATTATTCTGTTTAACTTGTAGCCGATTTATATGATGATTTGCAGCATAGCCCCAGACCTCGCATCCATACAGCAACTGCGGGCGTACAATTTGTGTGTAAAGTTGGAGTTTATTTATGCGTGGTAAATTAGGCGCTTTTAACATTTGGTACAGGCTTCTTAATGATCCTGTTGCTATGTTTGTTGCTCGACCGATGTGTTTTCCCCATAGTAGTGTTCTGTCTAGCGTGAGTCCTAGATATTTTGCCTGTTTAACATTAGGCATGGGTTGATGAAAAATTTCTAGTTCCCTGTCTGGTTCTGCCTCTACGTTTTGAAATTACAAGCGTGGTTGATTTTGCTGCATTTATTTTTATTCGCCACCGAGTGTAAAATTGCTCAAGAGCTTTCAGCTGTCGTTGGACGCATACCATGGCATATTTTAAGTTTCCAGATTGTTTAATGATGGCTGTATCGTCCGCATACATCTGTACGTAGGCGTTTGCGTGCGGTATGTCAGCTGTGTAAATATTATAGAAGAAAGGAGAGAGTGTGGAGCCCTGCGGCACCCCAGCTGTAAGTTCGCGAGTAGTCGATTTAGCCCCGTCCAGAGCAACATAAAAATTACGACGCCATAAATAGTGGGCCACCAGGTATATATATGTGTCGTGGAAATTGAAGTTTATTAATTTTTGAATAAGGCCTGGAATCCAGACTTTGTCGAATGCTTTTTCTGCGTCGAGCATTGTCATAACTGTGTAGGCTTTAAATAGGTTATTGAATCCGTCGGTAGCATCTACAACGATTTTAATTAAGGGTTGGATTGTTGAGTGACCTTTCCTGAAACCAAACTGAATGTCTGGAATCACGTCGTGTTCCTCTGCGTATGTTTGAAGGCGCGAGAGTAAGGCTTTTTCAAAAATTTTACTTATACTCTTTAGAAGACTTATAGGTCGCCTTTTTTCTGGGATGGCTGGGTTTTTCCCTGGTTTGGGTATCGTGATTATTTTTGCTAGTTTCCAGGAGTCAGGATATGTTTTATGTGTTAGGATAGCGTTGAATATCGCCAGTAAATATTTAAGTGCCTCTAGAGGAAGTTTTTTAAGTGTTTCGTAATTTATTGCGATCGTGCCGCCTGATTTGTTGTTCGGACTGGCTTTAATGAGCTTTAAAAGTTCCCTTAACGTTATGGGTTCAGGGACAGACTGCGTGCCTGTTTGTAGAAAGTTTTTTACCCCCTGTGTTGTTGTTAAAGTGAAATTTCGGTCATTTACGTCTGTGTTCGGGGAGAATTGTTTCTCCAGTAGGTCTGCTACTGCGTTTGCCTTGTCCTCTGCAGTGTATTTAGCCCAGGTGGCTGTTATAATAGCTGGAGTTGAAATAAATTTTTTGTTACCGCGGAGCCAGCGAGATAGTTTCCACATTTCCTGCGGCTTGGTGGATACTTCGTTTATTAAGTTTCCGAATTGATTTATTTTTTCCTGTTTTAAATTGCGCTGTACGAGATTATTTAGTCTGTTGTATTCGTTTCTGGCTTCTGGTGTGCGGAGTCTTTGTGCCCTGTTTCTGGCTTGCCGCCTAAGAGAAATGTGATAATCCAGATCGGGGTAGTATGTTCGAGTGAACTGCCTTTTTGTTTCAAAGCTGGAGTGTTTCTATATGGCATTTTTTACTGTGTCTGTGAATAGTTTTACGTGTGGATTTATTTCCTCAGGTGAATTTATTTCGGGGGGCTGATTAAGGGTGTCTATAAGTTCTTCCTTAAACCCGTCCCAATCTGTGATTTTAAGGTTATTATTAAAGAGTTGTATGTTGTATGTAGCACTAAAAGTTATTTGTGTTAGCACCGGTAAGTGATCGGAGTTAAGTTCGTCCAGAGTTTCTGTGTTTATCTGAGCGTTTGGTATTTTTTTTATGGCTATGTCTAAAATTTCTGGAGTGCCACCACTTACTGGATAGCATGTCGGGGAGTCAGGCGCAAGAATGATGTAGTTTCCTGCTACACCGTGGCCGTGTAGAATGTTCCCGTTGGCGTTTGTTTGAGTGCAGCCCCAGTCAGTGTGTTTGCTGTTTAAGTCCCCTACTATAAAAAATTGGTCCTCGACTTCCATTAATTTATTGAGGTCCGGTGGTGTGAGTGGGTGTTGTGGCGTCTTGTATACCGCAGACATGCAAACATGTGAATTATTATTACGGACGTTTTTGCTGGTGGCCTCAATGTGTTGTAGTCCATTTATAGTTATCGGGTGGTGGTGAATTCCATGTTTAATTAGTATGGCTGTACCGCCGCTGCGGAGTGAGGGGCGGTCTGTTCTGTATATTGTGTAACCGCATATGTACGCTCGCATGTGTGGTTTTAGAAATGTTTCAGAGATGAAAGCGACATCGATTCCATAGACAAAAAGTAACTGTTCCAGTTCATAGATTTTATTTTGGAGGCCGTGTGTATTAAATATTAGGACCTATAAAGACTTCCCAGGTTCTGTGCCATTTTAAGGTGTAGCGAGATTTATGAGTGCAGACAATAATATAAACTGTTTTTCTTGTAGAGATGTCGCAGCTCGGATTTTGTCGAAATGTTGTTTGAGTTGTGCGATGAGCTGTGTAAATTTGCAGAGGTTTAGAATTTCCGCCAGCTCGAACATGTCACAAATATGTTTCCTTCAATTCTGTTTTGTGCTGAGGTGTGTGTGGTGTGTGGTTCTTTCACCGCTTGTGAGTATTTGCGTTCCGGTCGTGTCATCTCGGTGGTTGTTGTTTGTGGCTACGTCTGTGGTTGTTGACCACCTGGGCGCGTGGATGTTCGAGAGTGGGGCGGGTGGAGGGGAACTCCGCCTGGCTGCGCGTGTCTGGTGCCTGTTGTTGTTGTGTCTGGTGCTGTGGCTGTCCGGCTTTGCGCTGTGTCCTGCTTGTTACTAGTTTGAGGAACATTGGGCACTGCTTCCAGGCTGCAGTGTGGCCCCGCACCTTACAATTGAAACAGAACTGGTCTGCGTCCTGATCTTTCTGGCAGTCCCCCTAGTGTGATTTTCCCCACATCGTACGCATCGTGGTGGTTTAGTGCAGCGCATTTGTGTGTGATCAAATTCGCCACAGTGTTTGCACTGGGCGATATCCTGTGGTCGGGCTTGGTATTTATGAATTGTGACTCTTGTGTAGTACAGAGTCCTGACTTCCATGATGTTTTTTTCCGTGGCTGCAATGATCACGCAAAAAGTCCCTGAACGAGTCTGTGTGGGCGTCCCTGTTGCATCGTGTCGTGTGACCAGAAAGTTTCTGGTGTCAATGACTGTGAACCCCAGTTGTGTGAGTTCCGTGGCCAGTTCTGTCTCCGTGACCTCTGGGTATAGGCCCTTTATCACAACCTTCGTGTTCCGCTCTTCCGGGTGCGCGAATGTGTGAGGTGGAATGTCTTTTGCCTTGAGAAATTTAGTGCTGCCGAGTAGCCCTCTCTGGACTCAAAGCTGAGCCGCAGTTCTCTACGCCGGGTGATGGTGTATGAGAATCTTACTCTGTGTAAATTTAGGTGTTCCATAATCTGTTTGAGCTTTGTGGTGTCTCGAACCATGAAAGGCACATTTTTGTGTCTGTTTTGGGTTGCCTGTGTCTGTGTCTGTGGTTCTGCCGGTGCTGTGTCGTCTGGTATTTAATTTGCCAGATAACTGTAAATGTTGTCATGTGCAGGTATTCCAGACAGTCCTGCCGTCTGTGTGTGCGTTGTATCGCGTCTGGTTGTATGCGCGTCTTCGTTGTTTCCTAGTTCTTTCGGTCGCCTGCTTTGGTGTCCCGTTGACCTGCTGCGCGGAACTTTTTTTCCCACCCCCGCCTGTTGATGTTCAGTATCCTGATCTCGAAGTCGTTTGGTGTTCGTGGTTTGTGTTTCCATGGCTGCGCTGGTCTGGATTGTGTTGTTGTTTGTCGCCATCCCTGTCGCGGTTCCGGTTCGCGGGCTATCCGACCCGCCGGTCGCCTAAAACCTAAGGGCAGTGGTGGCTGACAAACACTGATCTGAACAGCGAAGCTAGGCCTTAGAGAGGCTGTCCTCTCTGCACCACTGCCTGGTGCGAAGTGTGTGTGTGGCGCTGACTGGTGCCACCGCCGCCGATCCATTATATTGCCATCCGGGGCAGTTAGTGTGTGCGAGACCAGAAACCGAAGTTTCTATAACTCGCTTAGTGCATTGTAAATCAGGTGCACCCCACACTTTTGTAAAATCACTTGGATCAACGGGCGGGGCGCGTGTCTTGTTGGATAAGTTTGGCACACGGGCCTGTGTGTGCGCTGGTAGGTTGTGTAATGCTAGAAAAGTTACGTGTACCTAATTCGGCGGGGGAGAGAAGCTCTCCACCAGCTAGATCGGCAAGCTGGCATGATGTAGTGTCATGTTGGTGTGCATTAAAGGCTTGATAGTGTGCTGTAATTGCAAGTGAACTAGTTAAACTCGGGTGTGGCGTGTACTGTAAAGCTGTGCGAGCCGCTCCTCCGAACCCCTAGGAACACAGAACATGCATGGCTAGTTAATCCCATATGTGCATGTAATAGGTAGTCCAGGCCGACAATCGCACAGGTATATCATCGTGTGGTCGTGTTGGTAAATGAGAAAAGAAAATACATAGGTTAGTACACTTCTGGCCGCCTTAGGGACCGAAATATTGCGTTCCAATATAGTTCGGTCAAAGTTAGGCTATACCAGTGTTGCTGTAGCGAGCCCCCAGGCTGTTGTCTTCTACACCTGAAAATAGAAATTGAAACTAGAAAATGAAGGTCGTCCTATTCTATTATTGTTCGAGCAGAGAGATGCCCTTATCCAGTTTTTTATTATTTTTTAATTTTTTTATTATTTTTTATTATTATATATTTTTTATTTTATTATTTTATATTTTTTTTAAATTTATTTTTTTAATTAAATCTAAATTAAAAACTACTATACAAGCCCCCAGAGCCCTGCCCTGACAGGCATGCATGCCTCTCGGCCCGGATCCCCAGCGAGGGCTGGGGTAGCTCTCTCTACAAGTTTACCTGCATGATTCTGCCTTGACAAGGTGCTACGACATGTGTGTGGATTGTCGCGCGTGTTTTAGTGGTGTGACTGTAAAATGTTACGTACCCCGGGGAAGGGAAAAAATTTATTAGGTGATGATAGATTTATGGAACTAGCTTTGTTAATTCAAAATCCCATCCCTTCCGAAACGCGGCCGGCACTGGAGGTGAAGCCTGCCAGGCGGGTCTCGCCCTTCAGACATAGGGAGTCAGCCCTAACACAGTAGGGAGGGAACTCCCGGGAGCTGCTATACATGCACCTGCGTGCTTAGGACCATTTTGAATTAGTTAGGAGAGAGAAATGCAGAGAATGTAAGAAAATTAATTGGCTATTATTAAGTGGTGAGCTAGAAGTGTATTTTATTATTATGATTCAAAATCCCATGCCTTTCTGAAACGCGGCCGGCATTAGAGGTGAAACCTACCAGGCGGATCGCGCCCTTCAGACATAAGGAGTCAGCCCTAACATCACAGGCAGTGAACCCGAGGGGGCCGAACATACCTGCGTGCTTTGGACCATTTTGAATCGAAAGAAGTGGAGTTAATGATGCTGAAGTTATTTTGTAGCTTGTATTTATTTATTTTTTTAATTGTTATTATTATATATAGAAATTATAATTGTTTCACAATTAAAAATCTCATGCCCTTCCGAAACGCGGCCGGCACTGGAGGCGAAGCCTGCCAGGCGGGTCTCGCCCTTCAGACATAGGGAGTCAGCCCTAACACAGCAGGGAGGGAACTCCCGGGAGCGCTGACTGGTGCAGATGATGCAGGTCCTTTTATACCCAGGAGTCTGGGTGGCTGTTTTATGGTATGCTGGGCTGGTCGGCCAATGACCGGCTTGCTGGTTCCTGATTAGCTGTGATGGTTAACCATTGGAAGGGTTCTAGGTGGCTGTTTACTGGTTGGCTGGGCTGTTTGTCCAATGACAGGCTTGCTGGCTGCTGATTGGCTGATGTGGTTACCCAATGGAATGGTTCTAGGTTGGGTGGGTTGGCTGGCCTCTTGTGGTGGAAATTCCTTAATTTCTTCTTGGTCTCTAGTTTTAGAGTTATCCACAAACAGATGTGCCCATATTTTGCTAAGGCGGTAACTATCTTCCCTGTTAATGTTGTTAGTTTGTTTCATATTCTCTTTTGCTTCTCTTACTGTTCTCAGGCGATAGTTTGATATGTTGGCTGTTGTGGAGGACCTGTCAAAATCGATGCTGTATTTGGTTTTCATGGGATGTTTTTCTATGGCTGACTGTTGGTTCTCGTAATTGTAGGCTCTGATATGTTATTTTATTCTGGTTGTGATTCTTTTTTTTCCCCTATGTATACTTTCCCACACAAGCAAAGCAATTTGTATATTCCTGCCTGTTATTCGGCTGGTGTTTTGTCTTTAGCCGATCCCAAAATACTTTCTATCTTGTTAATGGGTTTTGAGATAGTATGTATGTCGTGCTTTTTGAGTAGTAGAGCCTTTTTTTTCGGTTGTGCCTTTGACGTAAGGCAAGATTGCTATGTTCTTCAGGAGTTCTTTTTCTTTTTTCGGACTTTTTGGGTCGGCTTTTGATGCTCAGCTGGATTTCGCGGCGTGAGTGCCATTTGCTTCTAGAGCTGCAGTGAGGTGTTTTATTTCTGCTTCCAGGTGTTGTTCTTCACATATTGTTTTTTTCTCTGTGGGTCAGAGTGGATATTACTGTTCTTTTCTGCGATGGATGCTGATGAGAGGCTGCTTACAGATATCTGGCAGTAAGAGTAGGTTTCCTGTAGACTTTGTGGCCCAGTGTGGAATTGTGTTTCTTGTACACCAGGATATCCAAGAAGGGTAGCTGATGATCCTTTTCTGTTTTCATGATGAACTGTATACTGGGGTGGAGGCTTTTGAGGTGGTCTAGGAATAATTCAAGAATGTGTATAGTACAAATAAGAAAAACATTTTAAAAAAACTTCGAAACATAAGAAAAATTGTATGAAACAATGGAAATATTAGAAATATATAATTTATATTTTTAGTGATTTTTTTAAGAATGTCAGAGCTTCTGAACAGTGTCTGCTGAAAACCTATTCTACTTACACGCAGACAAAGGAGGCTTATACATGAAAACATGTGACTAGCGACCCGCCTCGGCTCCGCACGATGTGATCTACTCGTTTGGCATCAAGTAGATTTAATAAGTATGTACTTTTAAATAGCATATTATATGATTTAATGGTCAATTTTGATATAAATTAAATGTTTAATGTAACCGACATTTTTAACTGAAACACCAAATAACTCAAAATGTTTATCCATTACTTAATGATAAAAAAATTGGTTATTATTAGTCACCCTTAGAATATAGAGATATGATATTGCGGTTTTTTCTGGAAACATTTTTAAGGCCTACAACCCTGCTGTACTTTAATGTGATGTATCAGTCGTGTATAAGTCAACGTAAGCCATGCAAGTCCCCTAAAAGCATCTTTTTACGATTTGATTACAAAACATCGAGAGTATATTTAAATTTAATATGAATGTAGCACAAACAAAAAATCTTCCGGAAGTATTTCTCTAAATTATGGTGAGTACCTCATTAAAATCCGTTGTGTAGTTCAGAAGCAGTGAGCGATCAAACAGACTTGGGAAGATAATTTATTTAATACCATTTAATAAAGATGAAATTTAATTTTTTAAACGAGCTGCCAGTTGGCCATCATTGAGGAATGAAGTCGCTGCAAAAAAAAAAGATTCCCTTGGAAACCAGTGGCCTTAAATTAGTTTGTAATACTACCAGAAGTATCTCGTTAATTTATACAACACATGGCTATGGTTATTTATCCATATATGAACTACGTTTTTCAAAACATTACTAAGTATTTTATTACGAATATTGGCGCATAATATTTTAAATTTTATTTGTAGTTTTTTTTAATCCAAGCACAAATTTATATAACCATGAAAAAGAGAATCGAATATTAAATAATTTGACTATTTTTTTGGTTCATTATACTTATTGATGTGCGCAGGTATTACTAGAAAGCTATTCAGGAAACAATTAACAAATAAATTTAAATTTTGTAGTCACTGCGACAACAAAAACATAAACGCCAGGGTAAGAATTCGAACCCAGTATTACAGCAAACACTATTTGGTGAAGATACAGAATTGTTCATGTAACACTACAAATTTACAAATATCTGTTGTATATTCTCTGTTATATATTATTAAGGTTCCATTTACAAAATCAAATTACAGTGTGCGGAATGCCCGGCTGAAGCTAGTAGTAAAACAATACAAAACAATTTTGTCTATATATATATATATATATATATATATATATATATATATATATATATATATATATATAGATACCGGCTCTGGTTGTATAATTTAAACACCGTGTAGCCTCTCTTTGCGCGGCACCAGGGTCTTCCTCGCAAAGCAGAATAGTCTTTGAAAACGCAGACCGTGGGACGCCGAACAGATTTTCATCCTGCCATTCACTTCCCCTCTCCTTTTTTTTCCAAAATGTCCAACCACCCTTCAACCTACCAGTCCTGTTCAACCTCGAGGAACGAGAAAAAATCTCAAACGCATATAAAAAAAAGACATAAAGGATTTATCAAGTGCGGAGGGTTTCTTTCTCTCTCTATCTTTCTTTCTCTTGTCTAAGCCTTCCCTCCATTTGTCGAGCAGGATCGGAACTATTTTCAAGAGCAGGTCACGTGGTCGCGAGCCCAAAGACGAACATATTCGAATGCGTGGAACCCCGGTTGTTTTAGGGTCGTAGCCAGGAAGATCTTACTCCCTTAAAACGTAATGTTTGCTGTAGTTAGGTAATATATGATATTTTCATCGTGACATATATCAAACATATATACAGATTTAGAGAAAAATGTAATTTCATTCAAATTAAATATTTTCTTAATTTTTTACATTTAAACGTTTGTCTACAAAAATTACTATCATAAATAAAAAAAATATTTTATAGTAACATAACTGTATTAATATTTTTTAACAAACTGTTGATAGCACAGAGAATGTTGCGGCAAGTAAACTGAATTAATAATGGAAGAAGTGGAGATTTTTTACTATGTATTCTATTTTCTCACCTATGGTTTATGGGTTGTTTCGTTACCCCTACCCACTTCCTTGCCGAATGAGTTGAGGTACTCGTGTATTCACACCGCATCGAGCACTTGATGATGATTGGTTCAAGAGCCGGGGGCTGGTTTGACACGGCGCAGGATAGACTTAGACAAGGTGATTCTGGTGAATCCTAAGGTTCATACCATCCCATTCCGTGGACCGAACAGTTCAGAAGTTTAACGAAGTTCACAGCTCGCTATTACGTCTTCGGTAGACCCCAAGCATAAAATGTTTTACCCTACATTTTAAATTGGTAATATTTAATCAAACATTAAAATTAATTTACAGTTGTTTAAAGCTAACCTAACCTAAATTACCATACAATCTTTTAAATTGTATAAAATGTAGTAAACTTAACCAAACCTTATAACCTTACACAATATTAAAAGAATTGTTAACGTAGCTAACCTAAACTAACAGATCATTCTCACTATCACGCTCATATAGATAGGTCTGGCAACGTCCTTTTCTTTGCCTTGACGTGTGTCGTCGGCTTAGTGTAGCTCACGGTAGACAGCGAACTGAAGCGCTGGTAGTAGTTGAACCCATCATTAACATTGTGATAACATTTTAATATGAAAATCGATATTATTCCTAATTTCATCTCAAATTAGGATTTTTTTTCCCAAATCATTATTTTTAAAATACATTTATTTGGGTGCTTGATAAATAGTCTGTAAAAATGCCTTAAAATTTTCCAGCATTTGTTAGTTAAGTTGAAGTGGTGACAGAGAATGCCTCGTTCTTGTATTGCGCCTGGCTGTAATGAAAGTAATGGCTTAAAAGCATCAAGTTATTCCTAAGGCTGTCTGACCAAAAAATCTTTATTCTTGATTTTAATGTTTATATAATGTTTACATATAAACGAATATTCGTAAGTAAAAAATTGTCTCTAAAACTGATATTTTGTAAGCTACACGAGCTCAAAGTTTAGTTTTGTAGCATTTCTTGCAGTATGGATCTCATAAAATTCATAATGATTTTCGCTAATTTTTGGTATAGTGCATGTAATATACGTGAACTACTGAATTACATCATTTAATAAATTTAAAAATAGACTAGTAGTATTTGTGCACGGTCATAAAATCAGCTAATTTCATTTTAATATAAAAACTGAAAAATTCACTTCTGCAGGGTTGCCGGACCTCAACTGCCCTCCAACCCGGGCTGGCTTTCCCTATCTGATTGTAGCGTCGCGTTTGGTCCAAATGCCAATACGTGGGTCGCTAGTTTAATACAAACAAGTGTTGGTTTTAGATTCAGGCTTTGTCAGTCTTGTGAAATAAATCGTACCATTTGACAATCACTGTTTTTTCTTATTTCAATGGATCCCCATAAATTAAGGAATGGCAGACGATATTTAAAAAAATAAAAGAAACAAGTTGTCACAAGCAAGAAATAAATCAGCGATTGTTGCATGAAAATACAGCCAGATTCATCAATTAGTTCAGCAGAATCTAGCTATCAAGTTCGGGAAGAATTCCAGAAAGTGTATTTTTTATTTACAATATGAATGAAATTAGTTTTTGCTTTCATTTTAGTACAATTTTACAACAGCTTTATAAAAAAATGAAGATATATATGTAGGCATATTTTAATGTGTATATTTGTTTAAAAATATGTTCTCATGCATATATTGTGTGTATAATGTAGGTGTGTGTACGTATGTGTATGTTTGTTTGTCCAGTCGTTTGGTCTGTGGTTAGAACATCCCAGCTTGCTTACTGCCCGAGTTGAAAATAATTTCGATTGAGACTTAATGTTATATCCTTTTACTCACGTGTCACCTAAGGCAATCGCAAAACTACTACCGGATCACCGTGTCAAGAAAACATTAGGTGTTTCGCGGTTTCCAACAACGCTCTTCACTGATGTTACCAGGCTCAAAATAAGGATATCATCATCATCATCAACCTCATTATGATAATCATCATCACCAATTTAATAGTCATCTGAAAGTAAAACGTTGTTATGAACTCATGTTTATATTCATATATGATGTGAGTGTATGTTTATATTTATAATAAGTTACGTTATTTTTATATCTGTTGTATATTAATATTTATAAACATGCGTATAAGTTATAAGAAGGCCTTCATTCAAATATGTCAGTAGTATAGGAATGGGCATACTGGGACTGGGTTCTGGGTGTGGATTGTGATTGTCGGTCCGCCATATTGGATTGTGACGTCACGGCGGCCATCTTGGAGGAGTGTAACGGGACACATCGTAACGGGACAAGTTTGACCTGGAATTTGATCCTCAAAATTCCTCAAAATCCGCCAAAATTGGGCAAAATTTGCCCAAAATTCCTCAAAATTTCCATTTCTGTGGAAAAACATTCCGCCAAAAAATCTCAAAAAATTCCACAATTCAAAAATTCCCGTTTTCGAGAGAAAAATTCCCGTTTCGAGGGAAAATTTCCTGTTTTTAGTCCTTAAAAATCCCAGCGGCTAGAAATGTCCATATGTAGGCTTAAGCATCCATGTCTACAGCCTACGATAAGCCTCTGACGTCATCATGGATTATGATGTCACCGTTGCAATTTCCGTTACGGCCGCCATCTTTAACTTTTTTATTTATTATCCGATTTTAATGAATTTTTTTTTAAAAACTAATAAAAATTTACTTAATAAAATTTTAATAAAATACTTATAAAAAACAAACATTTACGACACGGAGTTCGAAGTCCTCGGTTCGAACCCGACGAGTGCAAAAAAAATTAAAAATGGCGACCGATCCTTCCCCCGTGGTGGGTGCTAGCAGACTGACTCCCACCACTTTTTTTCAAAGCATATATATCGTCACCTAGTATGACGTCATGTCCGCCATCTTGTCTTCGTTGCTGGAGACCACCATCTTGTTTTCGTCGGCGAGAGTGCGCTGACACCATGTTAGTTTAGTTCGTATCCGCTAGAGTGCAGTAATCATTTATTATTACTGTGACACCCGCCATCTTGAAATTTGGCCGCCATCTTGGAAATCCGTAATTATTTAGCTAGGAATTCGGGAAAAGTTCCAAAATTCATTAAATAAATCACTCATTAACTTACATATTGATTCGACGGATTCCCGTCTTTGGTTCGATACCCGATCGATGCAATAATGGTTAATTTTATGTAAAAAAAATAATTGCCATAAACCATGTTCAAAATTCATTAAATAAATTGACAATAAATATACTGATTGAATAGATCGAATAAGGTCCTTGGTTCGAACCCTGACCGATACCAAAAAACAACTTTAATTTTAAAAAAGTATCACTAAAGTGTAAGGTTTGAGAAAATAAAAACTCCACAAGTTCTTTTTAAAAAACTTTTTATTACATACATACTACACTACTACAAGTACAAAAAAAATACACAGACAAATTACTAAAGCCTTGGTTAAGATTTATTTCCGCATTTAATCTTGTGCTGTTCAAGACACTGTATAGCTGTGAGTCCTGATTTTCGAGGTCGATTAGCAAAATACTTAAAGCACATCTTACACATATAAATCTTATGTTGATGTTTTGTAACCTGGGGTCTCACAAGTCGGGAGAAGTTTTTGATGTAGCAGTAGTGTGCAGAACCGCCTTCACTTGTCACAAGCAACAAATCGAAATGATTTTTTCTTTCTTGTTTGGTTACCCGAATCGGACACACCTTATTATCCTCATTTAGCGCATACACATTAACTGAGACTTCAGGGTTATTTTTCTCAAAAACTTTTATCTGATTTAACGGTGGCGGATAGCACAGTCCATCGAAGTTGTACTTATTCTCCAAAGCATAATACCTCTTATCAACACGGTTTTGATGACTTCCCTCGACAAATCTTGCCAAAATACTCCATTTAAAACAAAACTGGTCCTTGAAGTTTTGGCAATTGACTACTGCTCTTTTGTTGACTTTCGCCTCAGGTAAGGCAATAAATGATGATGTCTGATGGTATGGAAGCATACTATCACTTGATTCGTTTCCTATGCACATAATCTTATGCCTGTCCAGACTCTTACAATGCGAAAAAACCTTATCGCATTTGTCGCACTTATATGTCTCTCGAGAGATTGTCAGAGACCTACTGCAGGTTATTGATGCACCACAATATTTGCATTGATGCGATGTACGCTCTTCATTAGTTGAAGAATCCATTGCTGATGAAACTTCAGCTGATGGTGGAACAGCACGTATCGTTGTCTCCTCTGCAGCAGGTATCGGGATCTTCACAGCTGTCGACACCTCAGCCATTGAGCCCTCCGCCGCCGTGGTCTCCTCTGCAGTCGGTATCGGGATCTCCGACTCCATCATCGTTGCTGCCATCGAGGTCCCAGCTGCTGTCGGTAAACATTCTATTCCGGTCGACATAACTAAATCTCACGAAACTTAATGGAGAGAGCACGTCCGTACTGCACCGCGACCAGAGGTGAACTGCGGGTCCAGTCGTCTGAACCTCGCTTATATACCCGTGGTCTACTGGTATACCTCATGAGTCAAAATAATGTCTGTATTAAAAATTTTTTTATTAGGTACCTAAAAAGTTGTAGAAATAAAAAACACACGAGTTCCAGTTTTACACATTTATTTATAAAAAGTACACAAATACATATTAGGTTAAGGAATCAAGCATTTTCACAAGCACAGTCTTTAATGCCGCACGAACTGACACGTCGACTCCGGTTCCAACTGGTTCGTTGACTCCGGTTCCAACTGGTTCGCCGGTCATGGTATCAGGAACACAGGTTTCCAGCTGGTCATCTTCTGTGACGTTGACAACTCCGACAAGACATGGTCGGTGACGTCTGTGACCACGTCTACGCCTGGGCTTTGGCTCAGTGCTAGTTGGGACAGATTCACTGCCTGAACTGCGACGACGAGACACACACCGTTTGAACGTCTGCGTAGAAGCATCACAGGTCGCAACAGGTTGCAACACGTCCATGTTTGGTGTTGCACGTGCAGACGAGGCGACTACCTCAGCGATGCTAGCAGGAAGGATTGTGTGTGGTCTCATGTGATAGACGGCACAGTTTCCAGGTTCGCGACAATCTACCAGCTGCTGAGTCAGTTCGTAGGACACAGGAAAGTGCGCAAACCGCCAATGCTGAGCGCCTCCATCGCAGGTTTCTGTATATGTACGTAGATACCCGGAATCCCAGTAGCTGTACTCGACACTGCTGAAGCTAGGTCTTGCGCTCACGTACACGTTAGCAGGATGAAACGTAAACATCTTCTTGCGGGTAGAACGACAACTGAAGGCACGTACGTATGTACGTCATTTATATATATGCAGGCTCCTACTAACATTGAGTGTGCCATTTCTGCATTAGCTGCGAGTTTGTACAGGCACAGACACGTTCAAACTTGTCACATGGCTGCATGTCGTATATTGCACTAAGCTTGCGCAGGGAAGGACAGCCGTAGTCGGTCTGTATATCTACGATTTCAGCTGCTCCGTCGTCACACAACTTGCTCAGCCATTTCTTCTGTTCAGGTCCGGCAACGTAGATTATTTCGTTTTGAACTAGTAAATCTCCAATAGTGTTTTTCACTTGATGGTACGGAATTTTTCCTTCGTCCCACTCCAGGCCATGGTAGTATTTACATAGCCATTCGTTCGACCGTTTACTTTTTTCGTCTAGTAGTTTCCACGGATACGGAGGTCGGAAGCTGCGGGTTCGAGTCTTGTCTCCAGAGGTGACGCTAATTTCCTTGAGCACGAATCCATTTTGACTCTGGAAACCTTGCAGGTTGCAGTACATCTTGTCGCTAGCAATGCTCGGTCGTAACTAAATTAACATCGAAAACGAAACAGTATTTATGTCAGAATTTTCACAAGTTTGTCTCGACAATTGTACGAAGCAAGCCGATCGTGAAGTATCAGACAAAAAGCATAGGTGTTTGGTGGAATATTTCCGCTAGTCGTTATCTCGATCCTACAGTCGATGATGTTTGAATTTATTCGATCATCCTGTTTGGAAACGTCAAACACCATTAACGGAGCCTTGTTCTTGAAACTGCCGGGACTCAGTATCGGTGACTGTCTCTGCCCATAGTAAGCTTGCTGAAACCTGGCACCATAGGTACGATGCTCGGATTCGAATCAAAGGTTTATGATACAGGAAGAACGTACGAATCTACACGCGCAGTAAACATTTTGCCTGTGAATGTCATAAGAATAAACTGTAATTTGGCAAGTGGAACGTATCTCAACGGAAGACTAAGCAACATGCTGCACGAGTTTTCACCGATGGTCCCGCCAGGATATAAACTGGTAGAAGTACCGCAAAGTATCATTTACGTTCCAGTCGTCGTGAAGTGCGCACACGAAGTCGTCGTCCGAATCGTTGACCAGCGAGGACGATTGGTGAATTTTCAAGACGAGGAAATTACATTACGTCTGCACTTGAAGCGATGGGCATAAAGTTCGTAACACCGAACAGTTATAAAAGAAATCGTAATGTCGTGAATAAAAACAGTTCTCTACCAGACATCGGTGCATTAACACCTGACAACATAAAGTATCTTCTCAGTATTGAACAAGTGCCGAATAAATATGGAAGACGAAATCCTCAACGTGGAAGATCCGGTCATTTTTGATGACAGCATTACGAAAATGGAATTGCACGAGTACCAGCCTTTCCTGCTCGGACCGTACGCACTACCATCGGAAGTACGCATTGCAGTACAGCACCAAGATATTTGTACTTTACCTTCGCAGTCATTTCTACGTATAAGAGGCACGCTTACAAAAGCGGATGGTACGCATCCGACAACGACATCAATATCCTGCAATGGTATTCTACACCTAATCGAGCGCATTACTTATGTACTCAATGGCGTCGAGGTAGACCAGACGAGAGATGTAGGCATAACATCTGCTATGAAAAATTACCTTTCGCTCACGCCAAATGAACTGTCTGCTGCAAAGATGGCCGGTTGGGCTCTCGAGGATGAATATAAGCTTCCGGTTTATGCCGAAGGGAAGTTCGAAGTTTGTGTTCCTCTCTCCATGCTTCTTGGATTCGCTGAGGACTACAAGCATATAATCATTAATTCGAAACAAGAGCTCGTACTGCTTCTAGCCAACACGCACATTAATGCAATTGTCGCCGCTGCAGAAAACCCTCAAGATGTCTCGCTAACACTACAGTCTATCGAGTGAATGCTGCCCCACATCCAAGTGAGCACCGTTGAACGAGTCAAGATGTTGAAGAACATAGAAAATGGCAAGAATTTCGATGTGCCATTCCGATCCTGGAGCCTGGAAACTTATCCTGGCTTGCCTCATAGTCAGCGTATCAATTGGATAGTAAAGTCCAGCTTCGCTACGGAAAAACCAAGATACATCATCGTCGGGCTTCAGACCGGAAGACAGCTCAATGCAGGAGTAAGTCGCTCCGTATTCGATAACTGTCAAATACGTAATGTAAAAATATTTTTAAACAGCGAAAGTTATCCGTACGTTGACATGAACATGGACTTTGAAAGTGGAAGATTTCTTCTCGCATATCAAATGTATGCCAAGTTTCAGCAAGCTTACTATGGGCAGAGACAGTCACCGATACTGAGTCCCGGCAGTTTCAAGAACAAGGCTCCGTTAATGGTGTTTGACGTTTCCAAACAGGATGATCGAATAAATTCAAACATCATCGACTGTAGGATCGAGATAACGACTAGCGGAAATATTCCACCAAACACCTATGCTTTTTGTCTGATACTTCACGATCGGCTTGCTTCGTACAATTGTCGAGACAAACTTGTGAAAATTCTGACATAAATACTGTTTCGTTTTCGATGTTAATTTAGTTACGACCGAGCATTGCTAGCGACAAGATGTACTGCAACCTGCAAGGTTTCCAGAGTTAAAATGGATTCGTGCTCAAGGAAATTAGCGTCACCTCTGGAGACAAGACTCGAACCCGCAGCTTCCGACCTCCGTATCCGTGGAAACTACTAGACGAAAAAAGTAAACGGTCGAACGAATGGCTATGTAAATACTACCATGGCCTGGAGTGGGACGAAGGAAAAATTCCGTACCATCAAGTGAAAAACACTATTGGAGATTTACTAGTTCAAAACGAAATAATCTACGTTGCCGGACCTGAACAGAAGAAATGGCTGAGCAAGTTGTGTGACGACGGAGCATCTGAAATCGTAGATATACAGACCGACTACGGCTGTCCTTCCCTGCGCAAGCTTAGTGCAATATACGACATGCAGCCATGTGACAAGTTTGAACGTGTCTGTGCCTGTACAAACTCGCAGCTAATGCAGAAATGGCACACTCAATGTTAGTAGGAGCCTGCATATATATAAATGACGTACATACGTACGTGCCTTCAGTTGTCGTTCTACCCGCAAGAAGATGTTTACGTTTCATCCTGCTAACGTGTACGTGAGCGCAAGACCTAGCTTCAGCAGTGTCGAGTACAGCTACTGGGATTCCGGGTATCTACGTACATATACAGAAACCTACGATGGAGGCGCTCAGCATTGGCGGTTTGCGCACTTTCCTGTGTCCTACGAACTGACTCAGCAGCTGGTAGATTGTCGCGAACCTGGAAACTGTGCCGTCTATCACATGAGACCACACACAATCCTTCCTGCTAGCATCGCTGAGGTAGTCGCCTCGTCTGCACGTGCAACACCAAACATGGACGTGTTGCAACCTGTTGCGACCTGTGATGCTTCTACGCAGACGTTCAAACGGTGTGTGTCTCGTCGTCGCAGTTCAGGCAGTGAATCTGTCCCAACTAGCACTGAGCCAAAGCCCAGGCGTAGACGTGGTCACAGACGTCACCGACCATGTCTTGTCGGAGTTGTCAACGTCACAGAAGATGACCAGCTGGAAACCTGTGTTCCTGATACCATGACCGACGAACCAGTTGGAACCGGAGTCAACGAACCAGTTGGAACCGGAGTCGACGTGTCAGTTCGTGCGGCATTAAAGACTGTGCTTGTGAAAATGCTTGATTCCTTAACCTAATATGTATTTGTGTACTTTTTATAAATAAATGTGTAAAACTGGAACTCGTGTGTTTTTTATTTCTACAACTTTTTAGGTACCTAATAAAAAAATTTTTAATACAGACATTATTTTGACTCATGAGGTATACCAGTAGACCACAGGTATATAAGCGAGGTTCAGACGACTGGACCCGCAGTTCACCTCTGGTCGCGGTGCAGTACGGACGTGCTCTCTCCATTAAGTTTCGTGAGATTTAGTTATGTCGACCGGAATAGAATGTTTACCGACAGCAGCTGGGACCTCGATGGCAGCAACGATGATGGAGTCGGAGATCCCGATACCGACTGCAGAGGAGACCACGGCGGCGGAGGTCTCAATGGCTGAGGTGTCGACAGCTGTGAAGATCCCGATACCTGCTGCAGAGGAGACAACGATACGTGCTGTTCCACCATCAGCTGAAGTTTCATCAGCAATTGATTCTTCAACTAATGAAGAGCGTACATCGCATCAATGCAAATATTGTGGTGCATCAATAACCTGCAGTAGGTCTCTGACAATCTCTCGAGAGACATATAAGTGCGACAAATGCGATAAGGTTTTTTCGCATTGTAACAGTCTAGACAGGCACAAGATTATGTGCATAGGAAACGAATCAAGTGATAGTATGCTTCCATACCATCAGACATCATCATTTATTGCCTTACCTGAGGCGATAGTCAACAAAAGAGCAGTAGTCAATTGCCAAAACTTCAAGGACCAGTTTTGTTTTAAAAGGAGTATTTTGGCAAGATTTGTCGAGGGAAGTCATCAAAACCGTGTTGATAAGAGGTATTATGCTTTGGAGAATAAGTACAACTTCGATGGACTGTGCTATCCGCCACCGTTAAATCAGATAAAAGTTTTTGAGAAAAATAACCCTGAAGTCTCAGTTAATGTGTATGCGCTAAATGAGGATAATAAGGTGTGTCCGATTCGGGTAACCAAACAAGAAAGAAAAAATCATTTCGATTTGTTGCTTGTGACAAGTGAAGGCGGTTCTGCACACTACTGCTACATCAAAAACCTCTCCCGACTTGTGAGACCCCAGGTTACAAAACATCAACATAAGATTTATATGTGTAAGATGTGCTTTAAGTATTTTGCTAATCGACCTCGAAAATCAGGACTCACAGCTATACAGTGTCTTGAACAGCACAAGATTAAATGCGGAAATAAATCTTAACCAAGGCTTTAGTAATTTGTCTGTGTATTTTTTTTGTACTTGTAGTAGTGTAGTATGTATGTAATAAAAAGTTTTTTAAAAAGAACTTGTGGAGTTTTTATTTTCTCAAACCTTACACTTTAGTGATACTTTTTTAAAATTAAAGTTGTTTTTTGGTATCGGTCAGGGATCGAACCAAGGACCTTATTCGATCTATTCAATCAGTATATTTATTGTCAATTTATTTAATGAATTTTGAACATGGTTTATGGCAATTATTTTTTTTACATAAAATTAACCATTATTGCATCGATCGGGTATCGAACCAAAGACGGGAATCCGTCGAATCAATATGTAAGTTAATGAGTGATTTATTTAATGAATTTTGGAACTTTTCCCGAATTCCTAGCTAAATAATTACGGATTTCCAAGATGGCGGCCAAATTTCAAGATGGCGGGTGTCACAGTAATAATAAATGATTACTGCACTCTAGCGGATACGAACTAAACTAACATGGTGTCAGCGCACTCTCGCCGACGAAAACAAGATGGTGGTCTCCAGCAACGAAGACAAGATGGCGGACATGACGTCATACTAGGTGACGATATATATGCTTTGAAAAAAAGTGGTGGGAGTCAGTCTGCTAGCACCCACCACGGGGGAAGGATCGGTCACCATTTTTAATTTTTTTTGCACTCGTCGGGTTCGAACCGAGGACTTCGAACTCCGTGTCGTAAATGTTTGTTTTTTATAAGTATTTTATTAAAATTTTATTAAGTAAATTTTTTATTAGTTTTTAAAAAAAAATTCATTAAAATCGGATAATAAATAAAAAAGTTAAAGATGGCGGCCGTAACGGAAATTGCAACGGTGACATCATAATCCATGATGACGTCAGAGGCTTATCGTAGGCTGTAGACATGGATGCTTAAGCCTACATATGGACATTTCTAGCCGCTGGGATTTTTAAGGACTAAAAACAGGAAATTTTCCCTCGAAACGGGAATTTTTCTCTCGAAAACGGGAATTTTTGAATTGTGGAATTTTTTGAGATTTTTTGGCGGAATGTTTTTCCACAGAAATGGAAATTTTGAGGAATTTTGGGCAAATTTTGCCCAATTTTGGCGGATTTTGAGGAATTTTGAGGATCAAATTCCAGGTCAAACTTGTCCCGTTACTATGTGTCCCGTTACACTCCTCCAAGATGGCCGCCGTGACGTCACAATCCAATATGGCGGACCGACAATCACAATCCACACCCAGAACCCAGTCCCAGTATGCCCATTCCTATACTACTTATGTCTAAAGGTGCAATTTTGTACACATAGTAGTATGTATGTTTGTTTATGTGTATGCATTTGCATATGAACGTGTGTGTATGAGTCGGGCATGAATAATTTTTTAAAGTATTACTCCCAAATGTGTTTGGAAAGTAATTAATAAGGCTAAACGTGGTTATCTGGTAAATGTATAGATGAAAGAAAACAATTTTTTTATTTTATTTTGTACATCGAAATGAAGGGTTGCAACAAAAACAGGTGAGATAAAGTAAGTTTATCAATCAACTAGCAAGGTTTTTCGTATAAATATTTGTTAAGTGACGTTAAAACAAAAACTTCACACATATGCAAACCTTAAAATTGTTTAAAGAAATAAGTCATATTTCTAAAACAAATAACACGTAACTTAAAATTATAAATTTATAGGTGGTAGGTACTTGGTTCTTCCTGCCGTATTTAAAGACAGTGGGTGTTCTATTATACAACCAATCAGAAATTCTTTTCTTAACAATTTTTTTTATAGATGAAAATATTTGAATTAAAAAATTCGGCAAAAAATAATTTAATTAAAAGAAAAAGTCAGTATGTATTTGATTATAATAAATTGGTTTATATAAATGCTTTCGAATTCGTTAGAAGCAATAATGATGATGAAGTTATAAATATGCACATGAAAACATGTAGACATTTATTAGTAATAATGTGTAGTCGAGCAATGAGAGAGACAATAAACTAACCACGCCGTTAAGAGTGGTATATAGGGAAGCGGCTACTCAGAATCCGGCGCGAGCAGCACAAAATACCTCTAGCCTGGGCGGAGTTTAGCCTTGGAGGAGTGGCCTACTAGGAGCGCGTCCTGGCGAAATGATGTCGGTGGAGGGGATAGACTCGGTTTACCCTCCCTCACTCCGTGGTCATTCCCTCCTCATGACGGCGCGGTACGGGTCGGGATGTCTCGACAGCATTGCTACCTGCCTGCCTGCCTTCCCCGTACGAGCGGAGCGCCGCGCGAGCTAACAGTGGCTACACACGTTTCATTCAACTCAAATGTCAAATAACGCGAAAAGTATGTTTATCGTAATGGTAGCATATTTTTTACGCGTGTTTAGTAGTTCATAAGTAAAAAAAAAAGATAAAATGCATTACTTTGTTTTTGCTAAAAACACAAACTTTTACATGAAATGGGAAAAGTGACATTACATCGTAATTTTCGAAGTCACGTGGATATTAAACGTTACATATCCTCCAAGAAACATTAACTTACCTTATTCTGCAAACAAATCTTGCCGAAGTTAAATATATTTCCCGAATCGATGTTATGTATTTTTTATAACTCGCATCTGTCAATGATAGTTGTAAAAGCGTTTCGAAATACATACATCTTATGTATTATTTAAAAAAAAAAGTGTTCGTGACTTTATAAGATGGAAAAATCTCCTTTATAATTGTTTCACTTGTGTCATGGCAATGAGTTATCATGCAGGTAGCATATATTTTATTTGGACGTGGTAGAAAAAGGCACTATACAAGAAATCGTTACATAATTACACATTAAAAAACATGTATTTATTTCACATGTAATTCATACATTTTGTTTCACACCAATAGACAATGTTCATTATGTTATAAAAGACAAAGAAATTTAAAAAGAGCACTATAAATTAAACCAACGTGCGCACGATTTACTTCCAAGAAAGACAAATTAAAAAAAAACTGTACGGTATAATAGACATTTCAAACACAAATATTTTTACATCACAAATTTTTTTTCAAAACTGTTTGCAGAAAAGTCCAACAATCTTAAAAGTATGTAGATGGCCTTTAGAGAGGTACTTAAGAGAAACAAATGCTTAAATAGAAATAATTTTACAAATCCGATACAGTAAACGACAACAGATTATTTAAACAAGTTTAGTAGAAATACACACAAATTGGTTTTACCTGTGACGCACAAAAAATGTAAATAAGCTTTATATTTTTAACTAGACAGGCATTTATACTATTTGATTTAATGCACACACACTTTTAAAACAACAAAACACAGAATTTAATTTTGCTTACCACTGAAGCAAAATATTTTTATGGTCGCTATTATACATTATTTAACGAAATTTATTTCGTTTCTCCTTTTTGTTAGGACTTACAAGACAAGAAGTTTATGCATACCGAACACTCTTTTTAGGAAATTCTCTTGTTTCTCATTTACAAATTTTACAAATTTCTCAATTGGCTGCCAAATGAATTATTTCCTTCAAACTAAGTAACAGTTACGACCACCTCAGTATTTATTCAGCTAAACAAGCAATGTCTTCTATAATTTTGAAGCACCATTGCTCACTTGAGCATTTAACCATTCTGGAAAGATTAACTCAGCTTTAAAACTTACATTATAGGTAAGACATTTTATTTTTTTACATGTCCAAAATAATTACGGTAATGATTCTATAGGTAGGCACTGAACGTGACCACACGGCCTATACTTTCTTATGCACATGTAGGTGCTGGCATACTAAAAATGAAGGTTCATGGAAACAATGAGCAAGAATAATTTCCAGTATGAAAGGTGACAGTTTATGAAGCTAAGTGAGCAGGCGACTTAGATTGATAAATCAAACAGGTCACTATAAAAATTAGTTTGAATGATTATCCAAGACCAACATTTTCTTGAAAGTTCTGCAAAAGCTTGAAAAATGTTCACGTTTAATGTAATCAGGGTGTAATATTCGGTTTTGTTTCGGACTATCTTCGTTTTCCCATGCATTTTATCTTATGGCTTCTGATAGCCTCTGTTATGTGCGGTGGATCCCGAATTTCCATATTTCTTGTGTGTCTAGGATCAACTAATTCCGGAAGAACGCATAGTGTGTAAAATAAAACGAGTTTTGGCTCCATTTTTTTCTTTCCAGAATGTGTCGTCTCTGAAAATTTCCAATAGGTACTTTTAATTTCTTTTGGCTCGAAGTACAGATGCCTAACTAGCAAATATCCCTTCTGGTTATGTGAAGCTGATTCTGGACTTGATAGAAATATTCATGATCTTTTTTAAATGAAATGACAGTAGGACTTTCTTCAGAATATTTCAAATACTTTATTTTGCCTTCTCGCATGGCTTCATTTATGTCCATTCCATATGCCGAAGCAGGACACTTAATTTCTACGAGACGGCCTTCGCCAACAAGGACATCGGATGTTGCGGCAAGAAATGGGTGTTCTTGGTCAATAAAAAGACCAGCTTTACTTATATTAATTTTTTCCTGGTCTTCTAGCTGTTTGATAACTATTTCTTCGGACTGCCTGCCATGTTGTACTGATGGAACATTAAGTATGTCATGAGAGTATATTATGGCTCTTACTAGGTTCTAGCAGGTTGTTGTTGGCTTCAAATAGGTTCAAACGTTTTATTACAAAAATTCTAAATCAGCGATAAATGTTTGTTCTAAATACCTCTCTTTCCTGTTGAATACTGCTCATTTCATACGTCATTTTATTAAGTTTTCAACGATGTTGTTTTCTATGATGATGGTGTCAGACACTTCCGTGGACCAATGAAAAACACCGGCTTCCGTTTCCAGCAGTTGGATTGGTGGCTGAAGTTTGGCGTACGATTTGGTGACTGTCCTGCAAAGATTAAAACAAAATATATTTGTGACATGTCGAGTATCAAAATTCCAAAAGTAACGAAATTTCCTATTTTGGCTCTAATATTTGAGTACAATTTTATAGTTGTGTGTTCCGCTCAAAATGTTGATGAATTTCTCTTTAAAGGTAGTGACATATTCAGTTAATTCTATAATCCTGCCTATAAACACTACCACTGTTCGCAAACTAATCAGTAAGTGTGGGATATGATGTAAGAGAGTTTTATTGTACACTAATATGACAAGTCTAATTCCAGAATGTAAGTACAGCACGAGATACGGGCATACACATGCATGCACGTACAAACTTGCATAGAAACAAGTAACATTCAAAAACAAGAAATGCCTACGTGGAACAATAATAATTTATGTCATCATATATTTACTGAATGTTTTGTTTGCAGGAGAGCCATATTGTATATCGTCCTTTACTAGAAAGCCTACAAGGGGAAAATTTTTCGCACTCAATATTTTTTATAAGGAAACATGGAAAATCACCCAATGACGCAGTTGAATATTACAACATACAGCAGTAAGGATTCCTGGCATTTTTCCAGCCAAGCGGCTACCACAAGTAACAATAATTTGTTGATAGTCGAACGCATTTGTAAACTGAGACACGCTCAAACAAGGGAAATGAGGTGGGGGATGAAGAAACTGTCTTTTGGAACCGAACACAGTGAGTCATCAATAGCTTGCCTTCCATTCTCGCAATTATTCCCCCACCCTCATAACTTCGCCCATACTGATTTATTTAATTATCTTTCGGCTTGTTTTATAATAGCACTAGTATTTTTCACATCACATGGACTTTTATAGGACTGGATTAATGCCCTATTAGTTCACTTTTTAAAATTACTAATTGAAATTGATAAACGATGACGTATGTATGGTCGTCAAGCCATAATAACTTCCAATGACTTACATACAAAAGTAATAACGAGTATCTAACTTTTCTTTAATCTGTCCGTAACACTAGGCGTATATATATTATTTTCCTAAAACAAATCCATAGAAGTTAATTACTGGACTGAAAATTATTTATATGAAAAATTTAAGCCTTTCATTAGACTCCGAACGTAATAAAATGCTAATTCTAAATGTTATCGTTAAATACAGTTCGCAGTTTGTGTAGTATAAAGCACTGGCTACTTACTCCTCATCAGGATTCCGAACCATATTTTCATTCTCTGCGTTGCTTTATCTTGGTAAAGAAAAATGAGCCGTCAAGTTAGCCGTTTGGGGATCAGTTACTGTGCTGCACCATATTCTTCAACTCTTCGGATTTTTCTAAAAAATTTAATGCATTGTACAAACTAATTTGTAACATATGTTTCTTAAAATAGTTTTTAGCCGGGTTTGGAATTCTCCGGTGTTCTTTTACATTAATAAAAGAAAAATTAATATCGGTATCGCTATATCTTACCTTTGTTTCTGGTACTCCATCAGAGCTGTTGCTCTTCTTTTCTTCCGTTTCGCACTTAAATAAAGTCGCCCTAACTTACCGATTCGTTTGTCTTGCTTTTTTTTCATGCGTACCGACTAACAGATAATTGCGTCTTTTTTATATTATGCGAAAGCTCACAAACAGCATTAACGAACCATTGAACGAATCAACAGACTTAAAAATCTTGTACAATGTAGGTTGCTACCGAGTGAAGATTCTTTTCAAGCTACTCGCCATGATAGTCCAGGAAAGATATGAAAAAAACATGGACAAATTGCAAGAAAAGTTTTTTTTACATCAAAATTCACAGAAAAATTCGTAGAATAACATATCCAAAATCCACCGAAATCCACTTTCTTTTGGTAACTTTTTTCCGGGTTTTGTTCCGGAAAAACGCGAAATAAAATAATAACTCAAAAACGGTGCATCTGACGACAAAACCTGTAGAGACAAAAATTAAAGAACATTATCTTTTCCATAACATATCCAAAGTTCAAGAAAATCATCTTATAAATTCTGCTTCGTTTTCCGGGATTAGTCCCGGAAAAAATATTAAAAATGAAATAAATCGAAAATTGTGCACTTTACAGTATAATGGGTTAGGAAAAAGATAAAGTAAACAATGTTTTTCATAATATATGAGAATTTAACACAGATCAACATTTAATTGTTTTTTTTTTGTTTTCCAGGAAATGTCCCGGAAAAAATTTATCGAAAGAAAAAAAAACGGAAACCGTGCACCGTACTTCAAAATAAATCGTGAATTAAATTAAGGGCAACAAAATTGCATTATATAATTGACCTTTATCAAAATGTGCTTAAAATTTATGTACTATTGTCCTGGTATATGTAGTTACTATTTATACGATTGAATTCCCATTCCCTTGTACTGAGTGATTTTATGTATCCATGTGTTATAACTCTGCAAACGATAAAATATATAAAATTAAATTAAATATGTCATTGACGGAGGATATTTACTTCATCAGTTACCTTGGTCCCATACTGCAACATACAACGAGATCGCTCAGCTGTACGTGAGTTTCATCTTGAAAAATTATGGATTAGCAACTACTGTATTTGATGGATATGGGAAAACTCACAGTACTAAAGACACAGCACATATTAGAAGAGCAAGAGGTAATGCATCACCTGTAGTTGAATTCACAGGAGAAATGCAGCTATCACTCCGTAAAGATATGTTTTTTTTTTGAACGAGCGAAATAAAGGACAATTTTTAAGGTTATTAGCAATACATGTACGCGAAGAAAATGTCCTGTTGTCGAAGCACCAGGTGATGCAGATATTTACATTGTCCAAGAAGCTTTAAATGTGCAAAAGAACAATTGACAATAGTTATAGGAACAGACACAGATTTACTTGTCCTTTTACTCTAATATTTTGGCTCACAATCACATAACTGTTTGTGTTTAAAAAGTGAACAAAGGCAGAAGAAAACATATCACATTAAGGAGCTAAAGCTGAAGCTCGGTGATGAAATTTGTAGTAATATTCTTTTCTGTCATGCATTCATGGGATGTGACACGACATCACACATCTATGGTATAAAGGGGAAAATATTGGATCTTCTCCAGAATGACAGTGCCTTCAGGCAACTTGCGAAAGTATTTTCAGATAGCATTCCCAGTGTGTCAAAAGAAGACACTGTAAAATCGGCAGAACAGCTGTAGTACGCCTGTACAATGGGTCAAGAAGTGACACTTTCGACACTTTGCGTTGTAAAGTGTTAAGTGAGAATGCAGCTACTAGTTCTAAATGTGTACAACCAGAACAGTTACCTCCAACTAGTGCTTCAGCTCGTTTCCATTTCTTAAGGGTTTTCTATCAGATACAAGAATGGAAGGGAATTAAGATGAATCCAGAAGAATGGGGATGGAGACAATTTGCCAATTTCGACAGACAAGCCAACAGTTATGGAATGCCTTTTGAAGGTAATCAGGTGCACTTGCAACGAAGATGGTTGCGGTGCATCCAACTGCAGTTGTAGGAAACACGGCATCCCATGTTCTTCGGCTTGTGGAAACTGTCATGGATCAACCTGTAAAAACCGGCGCGAATTACCTCCCGAGGACTGCAATTACTGTGACGGCTTTTTAGGTAGGGTGTTCCTACATATCCATGCAAATTAGCCTGTTTTCCTAACCAAATACAATGATATTTAATGCTGTGACCTTATACTTGTAATATACCATTTTGTTCAGAAAAATATAATCTTTTCCAATATAGATTCAAATTTTCATTTTTCTCGTCGAATAACTAGAAAATTATCAACAAATTGCTTGTTTTTACCATTTTTTTAAATATATTTTGCGTCACGATTTCCAAAATATAAAACTATATTGGAAAAACTGCATTACTTTTCTCGTCAGATTAATAATCTGGAAGCTGTAGCTATCATAATTCTCGAGAAAATAGGCTAGTAGTGGACGCATGTATAACTGGTTTTAAAAATGGGTATATAACGCTCTTAAACAGGATGATTCTATTAAATAACATTTCGAGCTGATATGCAGGTTATTTTCCGAATTTTTGGATCAGTTTAACATTAATAGAAATATAAAATCACGCTGATGTTTGTTTAGGTAACCTATATTTTAAATTAAAGTACTTATGTATGTTACCTAATGCATATTTATTCAGTATTGTGTGTTACAGAGTGCATCCCAATGTGTGTATATTTTTCTATTTCTTCTCGATACAGGTCACTGGAAATCTTGTGTAAATTTAATTGTATGATATGTTTTGTGAGAATGGACGTGTCAAATTTTTCTTTCAAACAATAAGCAGTTGAAATGAGTCTGATTTTTTTTTGGTAGATTTCAAAAACGTTTTAACACATCACTAACTGAAAAAGGAATATAATTTAAGTGACTTTAAAATACTTGTATATTATGGAAATTAAATATAGTTCGGATCCGACAATTTTACATGGGATACAATGCTTTCTGTTATTTTGCCTACATATTCAATACTTTTTCCGTGGCCGATCACAAAATAAAATCTATATACCAGATTTCAGTGAATTTAGGATCTGGTATAGGAAATCTTGTGTGCTTCTGTTTGTCCCACCGAAACTTTTTCAATACGATGTTCCGTTTTCGTTTTATTGAATTTTTAAAGATTTTCCAGGACGAGTCACAAAAAAAACTATATACATATGTAAATATATATTTATATATATGAGCAGATTTTGTTGAAATGAAATTATATTTAATACAAAAAAGTCTTTAATTTTAGTCACGAATTTCTTTGACGTACGATACGTTTTCGTTTTGTCCTTTTTTTTTTCAGGAAATTTTCTGGAAAACCAAAAACCTATTTTGTGTTGATTTTTGTGAATTTGCAATATACTATGAAAATCGTTGTTTACTTTAACTTTGTCCTGAAACATGCTGTAAAATGCGCCATTTTCAATTTATTTCAATATTTTAGGTTTTTCCGTGACGAATTCCAGAAAACAAAACAGTAGTTATTAATGAATGTTTGTAAAATTTTGATATGTTATGGTAAATTTGGCTCTCTTTAATTTTAGTGTCTATACCTTTCTTCGTAGAACGCACCGTTTTACAGTTATTAATTTATTCCGCATTTTTCCGGGACAAATCCCGGGAAAAACGTTACCAAAATAAAGTGGATTTCGGTGGATTTTGGATATGTTATTCTACAAATTTGTCTGCAAATTTTGATATAGTAAAACCTTTTCTCGCAATTTGTCCATAAATCGACCCCTTTTTCTCATAAAATGCCTGGACTATGAATCCTTTAGAGAAATGGTGTTGCTGTGTAGCGGGAGGAGGAAGAAGGGAGGAGGAGGTTTATCACCGTTACAGATCAGCACTTCCCCTACCGCGGGCGACGTTGAGGCGTGTCAGTGTCATCCCCACCCTGCTCGTCTTCCCGGAGCTTGGCGTCAACTTTCCCGTCGAGCAGCACAAGGCAGACACTAAAAATGCCAAATTAGCCAGTTTTCCTAACCAAATACACAGATATTTAATGCTGTGACCTTATACTTTTAATATACCATTTTATTCAGAAAAATATAATCTTTTCCAATATAGATTCAAATTTTCATTTTTCTCATCGAATAACTAGAAATTCGTCAACGAATTTCTTGTTTTTACCATTTTTTTAAATATATTTTGCGTCACGATTTCCAAAATATAAAACTATATTGGAAAAACTGCATTACTTTTCTCGTCAGATTAATAATCTGAAAGCTGTAGCTATCATAATTCTCGAGAAAATAGGCTAGTAGTGGACGCATGTATAACTGGTTTTAAAAAGGGGTATATACCACTCTTAAGGGACCAGCCTCATCAGGGGTGTATCTGTGTTAGTGAGGCGGGGTGATAAGCGTGACACTCGCTGGTGCTTCCAGCGCGGTGTCGCCTCTAAGCACAAGGCTCTGAACTGGCGCGCAGTCTTCTCGTCGTGCGTAGGACAACTGTGAAATTTGAGCAGTGACCGTAACATTATATTGCGGAGAAATTAAGATAAATGTGTAATGCAAGTCCGTTAAGTACTTTCAAGAATATATACCGATTGTTTTACGCTTTACAATTACTCTGAAAACATACGTTTTAGCCATTTTAACTGTTATAAAAATACACTTTAAAAACTTAATCCGAAACCAAAAGTACCTTTCGGCTCTCAGCGAGCTCTTAAATGCTATTTGTGAGCAGACCCCACTCGGATATCTTGAGTAGTTATTAAATCGCGTTTTTTTCCCTGAAGCTCTGCGCACCGTATGTGTGCCTGGGTAGGCGGAGCCCTCAACTGCGCGTGGTTCGCTGGACTTTTGGAGAATTCCGCATGCCTGCGCTAGTGGTACTGTGCAGGTAGCAATGGTCGCTCGTATCTTCATCTCTCTCCCGCGTGGGACCTCTCTTTCTATTAGGTTTGGGCATTCCCGGGTAAGATAATCTTTACACCATGGGGGTGGGCATGGTGTAAAGAAAGGGAGGTGAAACCGTCCGGTCGCCCAAACTCGTCCTCCACTGCGCACTACGTCACCTTGGTCGCACTGCCCGGTCTACACGCAGCGCGCTTACGGGAATACCACGCTGAGACAGTTTATTTACAATCGTTTGAGTAGTAAGAGTTACCACAAAGCGTAAAAATACTTTGCTATGTACATTGTATAACACGTAGAACATACAGTTTGAATAAATATATATTAGTATCAAAACATGGGGTTTATATTAATAATAAAACTAATGAAGCAATATTTTTTTCACTGTTTCATCACTTCAAAATGTTGACTGGGTCTTGTATTTATCTAGATACCACAATATACATAAATATCAGCACTGTCGAAAAAAAAATGATTTTACATATAACGACACAGAATTGTAGGTACCTAATGGGAATTCGAAAATATTTATTATGAATACTAATAAAATATAGATAATAAACATTCAGGATGCCAGCGACAAAGAATAATACACACATTTTATAAAAAAATGTGACACAAAATTAGGTTTTTTTAAATACTTATTTATAATTTACATAACCATAAGCGCTTTTGATCTTTTTACTAATTTTAATTTTATTTAGTTACAAACAATAAATAAAAGGATAAATAATGACCAAAAATATATTTAAAACATATTATTAAACCAAAAAGCTCTCCAATATTCAGAAAAAAACAGCTTGCAGGCATTATGTTGAGAATGTACTGAGCGATGGTCCCTGCAAACATTATTTTTAAGTATTTAAAACGGCAGGTTTTTAAACGCGTTAAAAGCTATTTCAGGCATAAAACACAAACTCTTAAACAAAATTGTACCAATATCTAAACGCTTGAATGGAAAAAATTGGCAAAATCAAAAGATGATAACAATGAATTCATTTTCGTTAATTTTCATTATTGTGTGTAAACTAACAAAATAACACAACACAAGCAGATTGTAATGCCGAAATCTTAAAATACCTTTAGGTAACTATCATATAATTAAAATCAGTATGCTCACATGTAACTAGAGAAGTAGGCTAATTCACTTTCACGCACCGCATTTTAAGCGATATTTTGCATTAACATTATTATGTTAAATACATATAAATAGTAATGAAGTAGTAATGAAATAAAAATTAACTTCTTCCAAAGCCTATACGAATTAATTTAAAACAAACATATTAGACCTCGAATTTCAAAAGTGGTAGTATGTAATCCTGGTTCGTTTCTATATATTTTATAATTAATATCTAACAGATTTGTATGTATATTTAAATAAATTTAAACGTAATGATATAATACGTCCTCCCCACTCCATTAAAGAGAACATTTTGAAGAATAGAAAAAATGCGCACGTTTCTTTTTGATGTATAGGGGGTTCACATTTATACTTTTATTCGATTTGTTTACATGCATTGATGAAATATTTTTTCCCCTTTAATAATGCTACACAACCTATTGTTTAGGTTATTTATATAACAAACAAGAAAAAAAAAATTGAAATAAATTCTGTAGTTCCCGCTGATGCCCGAAGACACAAACATTTTAAATACCATTTATTTAAATTTATTAATATGTGTATATATTCATTTAAATATCATTTAATAAATTAATTCAATAAAAAAACCTTTTTACCGTGAAAAACTTTATTATTATAGATAATAACTCAGTATTTAGCACGAAATATATTCCTTGACCTAATATTAACCTACAGTTAATCATACAAAAAAAATTAAAAATAAATACTCGTATTATGAAACAAGTGAAATTTCTACTAAAAGAACGTTTGTTTAAACTTAAAACTGCTAACACAGAAATTGCCCTTCCTTTTGCATACGTTCACACACTTATTGCAAAGATGTTCATTTTTATGGAAAAGAAAAATATTTTACGCCAGAATCTCGAGTCTTTTTGAAATGATTGTGAAATGCGAACACTGCACAGCTACATAAAATCACTGAGGATTATGTAAGCACCAACAATAACAAAAATTCGCACGAGACGCAGATGAAATGGATGGGAAGCGCCTGGAAGAAGAGCGCTGGCTACAACCAAGGTGACGTAGCGTGGGAGCGCGTGCAGGGGGAAAACCTGTGCACGGTTTCACCTCCCCTTCTTTACACCTTGGGGGCGGGCTGCAATGTTGCCAAACTCAAACGCTAGCAGGAAGCTAGGTCATTCATCCCTGCCTTCCTATTGTTCAAAGATATCAGCTACCTAACTTAATTTTCGTTGCTAGACCTGCCAGAATCTGGCTTTCAGTGTGAAACGCAACACTTGTGGAAGACTATTAAAAACGTAAATAAGAAATTGATTTTACTCTTAAATATAATTTTTTTCTAAAAAGGCACAATATTTCAAAGAATGCAAATTAGGGATAAATCGCCCAGAAATCAAATATAGTAGCAAAGAAGCAATAATTTACTAAATGGTTTTCGGTAAGATGTTAAAAATAATGATTTGATTTTACCTAACAGAATACCTTTTGCACGCAATTAGTCTGTATTTAAACTAAAAAAAAATTAAAATGTTTTATAAAGGTAACATAGTTCTTGGAAAAGTCTATAGTAACAATAAAAACGCACAGCAGGAATTTTCAAATAATATTTATTTCAGAAAATAGGTTTCTGTACTTAATAGTACAGCTAAAAATCTTATACGCTTTGATTAATATATATCGTTAAATCATATGAAAATGCTTTAAAATTAGCTTAAAATAAATTTTAATAAATAAATAAATAATAATAAATAATGTTTTTTTGTAATGGCATACCGTCCATTGACTATTAACTGAACAATTGATAAAATTAACACTTGAAAACATATCTGACCGAAACTGCGAATAATGTTATATTGTCTAGGGGTCGTCCATTAATCACGTGATGATTTTTTAGCAAATTTTTAACCCCCCCTCCCCCCTAGTGATTTGTGGTGAGGTTTCAGACTAACCCCCCCCCCCCCCCCCCCCACAATAAATCACGTGTATTTTTTTGGTGCAAAATATTTTTTAAAATTTTAAGAATATTATCTTTAAATATAGGTATAATCTAATTTAATTCTGGAAAATTAAGCACAGTGATAAAAATGTCCAGACACACATTAAGGTTGCAGGTTTATTCTCACTGGCATAAAAATAATAAAGGAAAGGCTTATATGTGATTTACGCATGTATTCGGCGCCAAAATCACAGTCTTACTAGCGACTGGCAAGCCGAGCCGGGTGGTTCATGTTGCGGCGGGCGGGGATATTGTTGCCTGGCTACTGGCGAGTCAAGGTCACGCGTCGCTTTTCGGTTTAGTAGAAATCGCGCGTAAAAATAAATACACGTGATATCTCTCTACACCCCCCCCCCTCCCCCCTTGTGATATTTCGTGATTTTTTCCGAAACCCCCCCCCCCCCCCCTTTAGAGCCTCACGTGATTAATGGACGATCCCCTAGTAAACGTCTGATTAAGTTGGTAATGAAAGCGCAAAAGTCTAGTTCAGTGCATTAATGTGTTACAAAAGGTGTAATGATATTTTTTTCCGGCATCTGTAATTGGTTTATGTTTGCTTTATGTGAACTAGAGTAGTAATTAGTATTTTGTTAGCATTCTGAAATTTGTTACATTTTCACATTTCTTCGTGATGTTTGAACATTAGTCACTACGTCAAGTACAACGTAAGTTTCGCCGTTTAGCAAAATGATACAAAATAAGATAAAGAAGATAGTAAGCAGGGTTTTCAAAAATATTCAGCTAAGCCGTTACACACAATTTTAAACTTATTTTTAAATAACCACCACAGATTACACAGAATGGCACACTAAAAAATATTCTGTAGTCACAAAATACCTCTAGTTACATTGTGTTTTTTTTTACCCCAAACCAAGTTATGGATATTCTATGTAAATTTGTAGGCCTACATATTTGTAAAAAATAAAGCAGGGTTTTCAAAAATATTCAGCTAAGCCGTAACACACAATTTTAAACTTATTACTAAGTAACCACCACAGAATACACAGAATGAATGATACATTAAGAAAATATTTTGTAGTTACAAAATAACTCTAGTTACATTGTGTTTTTTTTTAACCCAAACCAAGTTATGGATATTCTATGTACATTTATACATATTAGTAGAACATAAACATGCTACAAAGAAATTTAGTTCTTAAAGTCTTTTCCTGTTTATTAATTTATTTTACCAATACTGAAGGCCATAATCTATAGCCAAAACACCCAAAACCAATAGTAAAACAAAAAATTATGATGACTCACTACACTCTTAGTATCTAATGCGTAGTTGCCGTAAGTACAAGCGATGCTTATTCTTTGAGGTAACTAAAAAAAAGGACGTTTATTTTCATATTTAACTACCGGCGTTGTGGTAAAAGGCAGATTAAATGAGGTACAACTCACTATAAGCGCAAACATGGTAAAATAATATACTGAAAAAGCAGCATCTTGCATTTGTTGCAAACTGTTATTTTAATTTCATAAAATAAATTTTCGAGGTGAAATACTAAGGCAAGGAATAGCCTCGGAGACTTATTTGGATACCTTGTAATTTTATCAAAAGCCATAAAGGATACAATGCACTTTCACTAACGCCAGAAGTAATCTCTAACCACTTTATGTGTGATATCCCAAACATTAACATTGTTTTAATGTGGTTTACCATAAATTGCATGTTGTGTGTCATTAAAACCTCAAAGCTTCGTTGGGTGACCAAAAATGAAATGTAATTGTTCTGCGTGTAAAAAAAGTCCCTCCAAAAATGTTTTTGTACTATGTATTGTTATGTTATGGTTATGTGAAGAATAGCCAGTTTCGTAAAGAATAAACGAAATTCCAGAAGTGAAAAATGTAAGGTTTTCGTCATTGACTTGATAATTAAAATGGCGTGAATTTTTTTTCTATTTGTTTCCATTCAACGTTTTAAATTGTTTCGGGAAATAAGTTTTGGAATAACATTTACCTTAAGCAAATTTTTCGTATTGTATCTAAAAAAAAAAAAACATATCAAACATTGCTTACACATGAATAAATTATTTAGTAATTCTCCAGAATTGGGTTTACAGGTTTTGAAATAAATCTTTATATGAAAATTAATTTCACATTATCCCAGAACAGAACCAGAAATGCAGGGGGTTTCGTACACAAACATTTTTTTATATGCATTGCGCCGGTTGACCGGTATTAAAACCATACGAATGTCAAATTAAAATTCTGAAATATTATTTAGTCAGGGCATAAAACTAACTTTAAAACTCATTATTAGGGGCAAGCATTTTACGCGTAAAATTTTGAACGCCGATCAGACAGCTACGAGGTATACCCGCTCCAGCGGTTTCTTCCTCGTGATTGGCGGCCGTCTGCCAGAGAAGTCGGTGGCTTAATTGATAGAGCCACTGAGGACGAGTTTGCTTCTGCACTGGATTAGTGTGGATGGTATTTCATCATAGATGTACCATATGTACCACATGTACCATATGCATGCCCCTTCTCATTATTAACAAACAATTAACTACAAAACACAGGTCAGCTGTTAATTATGCCAAGAAAGAGGTTATTTTGTACGAGATTTCATTCGAAAACATTCGGCAACTTAAGGTATAAAATGGACATAGAAATATGTCGCCACAAAAAAAAATTTAACACAGCTGAAGTGTTTATTTAGCGCATTTCACAGTAAGAACAAAGTGGCGCCTACAATAATTATAAGACACATAAAACACATCCTTTCAAGTTGTTAGAGTAACAGTTCGAATAAATTAATTTTCTAGGAGCTTCATAAGTAAGGCTATAACTTATATTGTGGAAGCAAGCGTTTATTTTTGTAATAAACGCTTTTGTCCACGACACAATAATGCAGAAAGATCAAGTAAAGCACCCCAAACCTATCTGCATGGAATTGGTACAGCTTAATTCTATTTTATGATAAATAAATTGCATTCAAAACATCAATAGTGGTTAGCAAAGAACAACTTGAAAATTGTTGGTTAACCACAAGAACAGCAAAACACAAACGAATACGCTACGAACAATTTTTTTGTTCTCTGAAATGTTCGTGAGCACTCAACATACATAATATCCGGCCCATAAGCCGTGAAGTATAAAACGCTCTCTTTCGATCTTACTTCCAAGATAGATAAAGGAAAAGAGAACATTACTTTCGGCGTGTCTATGCAATTGTAAGTCTATGAGCAGAATTTAATTCCATAAAATTGATTTATTTTTTTATTAATATTTTGGTAAAAATATTTTTTTTAATCGCTTCCACTTAAACTAATTTAAGAAAATCTTTTACATAAAAAGCCCTTTATGAAAAAGATTAATATTTTGTAAATACAGGTAAGCAAACTAGCATTTAACTTTAGAGCTATATAACATTATACCTTTCCTTTGATATACATCACATCAAAACAGTACTACAACATTATTAAGTTGTTTGCTCTATTTATTTTTATGAAGGTTTTATTACATTAACCTATAAATTAAATTAAAAAAACAACTTCAAATATTATATCATTATGGCAAAAATATTTTTAACTTTTACAGCTACATGTCCACCTGTTATGTAAAGTAGTACCTACGTAAATGGCGGACCGGGCAAAGGCACCAGGCGGAGGTGATAGTGTTTTCCGCCATCTTGGATTAGTGACGTCATGGCGGCCATTTTGGACTCAAAAATTCCTCAAAATTCCTCAGAAATGACTCAAAATGGTTCAAAAAGGAAATTTTTCACGTTTTCTTCCACCAAAATTCAAAAATTTGGATTTCGAAAAACCTCAAAAGTATTTTGCCTTTGAAGGAACACCTTGTCCATATAGAGGCTTAAGCATCCATGTCTACAGCCTCCGATAAGCCTCTGACGTCATCATGGATTATGACGTCACCGTTGCAATTTCCGTTACGACCGCCATCTTGTAAATATTTATTTATTATCCTATTTTCATGAAAAAATTTTGAAATTTAAAAAAAATTTATAAAAAAATATAAAAAAAAAACATACATTTACGACATGGTGCTCAGAGTACTCGGTTCGAACCCGGCGAGGGCAAAACAATAAAAATGGCGACAAATCCTTCTTTCAAGGAAGCCACCGGCAGACTGACCCCAATTTTTTTTCATAGCGTATATATAATCAGGTAGTATGACGTCATGTCCGCCATCTTGAAAATCCGTTTTTTTTAATGCTATAAATTCGAGAAAAATTCCAAAATTCACTAAATAAATTTTTATTCAATATTCTGATTGATTCGATCGATTCCCGTCCTTGGTTCGAAACCGGTAGGCGCAAAAAATAAAACACTACAGATCCTTCCTCCACAGAAGCCACCTACAGACTGACCTGCCACCACCAATACCAAGGTATATATCGTCAGCTGGTATGACGTTATGTCCGCCACCTTGTCTTCGTCCGCTGGAGATCACCATTTTGTTTTTGTCTGCTAGAGTGTGCTGGCGACATGTTAGTATAATTTTTTGTTCACCATAACTTTAACCTCAACTGTTGGCATTGAACTTTGATCTTGACCTTTAACTTTGACCTTGAACTTTGACCTTGACTTTGAACTTTGACACTGAAATTTGTTCTTGACATTAAAATTTGAACTTGACCTTGAAATTTGACCTTTAACTTAAATTTTCACCTTGACCTTGAAATTTGACTTTGACCTTGACGACCAGCGTGGATCCGACATTTTGTATTCAGTACATGGTACCAGGAGCTACCACCTGCCAGAGAACATTTCCACCATCATTTTTTTTCGTCTGCTAGAGGACACCATCTTGTGTGTGTGTACTCGTCTTATAGAGTGCATTACCATCATGCTAGTTTTATTCTAAACTGCTAGAGTGCAGTAATCATTTATATTACTTATGATCCCGCCATCCGGAAATTTGGACGCCATGCTGGAATCGTGAATTTATTTAGCTAGAGATTCGGGAAAGAATCCAAAATTCATCAAAACATACACTCATTAAAGTAATGATTGATACGAAACTTGGTTCGATCCCTGGAGAATGTAAAATTAATATAACTTCAGTTTTGCATAATAGTGACAGGTTCGAAAATAAAAGAGCACAAGTTCTTTTTTCAAAATACATTTTATAACATATTATTCTATTCTACTACAGAAACATTTGCGAAAGTTAACAATTTCATAAACATTATTATTTCCGCATCGGTGTGAAATGACTAATTCTAAGCTCCAATCGGTTTTTACTAGACAGAGATCAACCAGAAAATTTACTGACGTAGTCTTCCTCTTCTTGACAGAGTTTCTGGATACAGATTGCTTCACATAATTATAAATGTAAATTGCAACAGCCGATGTCTTGAAAGGACTTCTTCTCTAGGTCCTCGAACGGATACGATTTACCATATAAACAGTCCAGCCACAAGTTATTATTTAAAGGTCCGCACGGTGTTACTTCATCAGTAAGCTGATTGATTATGTTCTGCCCGATATCCTCAAGAAAAATAAAACTATTTTTAGCTCCAAATGCTCAATCGGCTCCAAATGCTGAATCAGCTCCAAATGCTCAATCGGGTACAAATGCTCAATAGGCTCCAAATGCTGAATCAGCTCCAAATGCTGAATCGGATCCAAACGCTCCAACAGCTCCAAATGCTGAATCAGCTCCAACAGCTCCAACAGCTCCAAAGCTTCAACATCTCGAAAGCTCCAATGCGCCCAAAGCTTCAACAGCTCCAAAGCTCCAACAGCTCCAAATCTCCAACAGATCCAAATGTTCCAAACCTCCAAAGCTATAAAACTCCAAAGCTCCAACAGCTCCAAATCACCAACAGCTCCAAATCTCCAACAGCTCCAAATCTCCAACAGCTCCCAATGCTCCAAATCTCCTAAAGCTATAAAGCTCCAAATTCTGAATCAGCTCCAAAAGCTCCAAGAACTCCAATGCTCCAACAACTCCAAATGCGCCCAAAGGTCCAACATACCAAAAGCTCCAAAGCTTCAACAGTTCTAAATGTTTTAAAGCTCCAAAGCTCCAAAGTTTAATAGTCATTGGCTCTATCAGTCTATGACTCCAACAGTCTTTTGTCTCCAAAGCTTCAATTGCTCAAAGAACTCCAAAGTTACAATTGTTCCAACTGCTCCATCTTCATTTCGCTCCAACTGATTTTAATTACTTTTTTTTTTACCGAACTTGACATGATTACTTGCATGAATTTATTAGTATACATTTTGGCTGTCAGTGGTGACGTTTTTTACACCTTTAAGTTATAAGTTTTATTTAGAAATCAGATTTCGAGAAATGGCAGAAACCATTTGTGAAAAAAAAATTTCTTCAAGTTTATTCATATGCATTTAATTAAAGCCATTATTGTATGTAGCCAGCTTCCCTCAGTTCTTTGAGTTAATGTTCGAATAGTTTCCTGCACAAAGCGATCCATGTAGTAGTCGTAGCCTGTCAACCAATATGTTAGGATCTTCCCATGAGGTATAATCAATCTCTTCTGCTGCGTTCATCATCATCCTTGCATTTTTACAACAAATATTATTATCTCTGGTGTCTTTCGTTTTAACACCAACCACAAGGTCACTTTCGTCATCGAGCCAGTGATTATCACAAACTTGATCAGGATAATTTATTTTATTATGTCGTTTCCACCGTTTTTGTCTCAAGCCACCATCACAGTATTCGCTCTTGCATGCTTTAGGTGCTTCAGAATAGTACTCAATCATGTCAGCCTTAGATGTGTCAGCACAGTCATCGATCATGTCAGCTTCAGATGTGTCACCACAGTCTTCAATAATGTCAGCATAACAAGCTTGATCAGGATAATTTATTTTATTACGACGTTTCCATCGTTTTGGTCTCAGGCCGCCATCACAGTCTTCGATCTTGCATGCTTTAGGTGCTTCAGCACAGTACTCAATCATGTCAGCCTTAGATGTGTCATCACAATTTTTAATCATGTCAGCTTCAGATGAATCAACAAAGTCTTCGGCCTTGTCAGCTTCAGGTGGTTCTTCATCTTTCACATTTTCATGGAGACGACTAGATATTGGTGTAAATATCTTTTCATTTCTAATGAGATCGCAACTTTCTTCGTTTGTTTTAAATTTTAAATTATTTTCATGATCTAGATCAGTATTTTTAGCAATAGCTTTTTTTACATTCTTCGTAATCATTATTGTCGTCTAATATTTCGCCTTCGTTCCTCTTCTGCGATGTTGTAGCCCAGTCTTCGTTATCTTTATTCATCTTAGATGTACAGGTATTGCAATGTCTATCCAAGTAATATCTTCTACCAAAGGATTTCTGACTCTGACTGCAATGAAATGGTTTTTGACAAGGACCCAAATTACACTCGCTTCTCTCATGTCGTTTAGCATTCTTTCTCAAGGTAGACACCTTGCTAAAGTAACTACAGTGATGTCGTTTTGTTACAGCTACAGACATCAGACCAGGGTACATGTTAGCTTCTGCGACTAATGGCAGATACAAACTAAGAGTTTTAAATTAAAACTATTACTTAAAGAGAATTTTTTAAATATTTCGTCAGAGAGAGTTAAGTTATCTCATGCAAAGGTACTTGCTGTAAGTAGTTCTGCTTTTCAACAAGAGATGACGCCATGTGTTGCTTGTAGGTAAATAATAATTATTTCTTTTATGCGGGATGCGGGATGCTCACTAACGATCGCAAATGAAGGCTGGCTTCGCTAGACTCCAAGGAGAAGGAAGTTTGTTCTTCCAGTTAGTGTTTCTCAGATTTCTCAGAGCTTATTATTATTTGATTGAGTAATGATATATATTATTTTAAATTCCACCTGATAAAAATATTGCAAGTGTTGATTTAGTAGCAGAAATTCACTAATTAAATGTAACCTTAAATAAAATGACATGACTCATTAAGAGTAAAATTCCTTCATGGAGAGATTGGTTTCTCAGAAATAACCAGAAGCACTGGAAGAAACAATAGGAATAATCGCAAACACACTGAAAAAAACATCAAAATATTGACAAGAATAATCGGGAGAACACGGAGAAAACCATCATAATATTGACAAGAACAATTGGGAGCACATGGAGAATACCATCATAATATTGACAAGGACAATAAGGAGCACACGGAGAAAACCGCCACACGTTTGATAACATAAAATTACAAAAAAAAATTTTCATTTAAAATAAAAAAATTTACAAAAAATACAAAAATCTCTGGCTTGGACTAGAACTCTATATTTGGTCAACAATGAGAAGTTCACAAGCTAGCAGAATCTTTTTTTGTACTTTTGTAATTTTCTTATTTTTAATTATCATTTAATAATACCATAACATTGCTACAAAAACATTGTCTTTTCCTGAACAAATTTTTTTATTGTAAAATTTTTTTGTGGGATTTTCAAATTGCGTTCCTCAAATATTCTTTGTTTTCCTATGGCTGGATGGTTTTTACTTAATTGACGAGAATTGCATAATTTTTTTTAATGTTGTTACAATATTCTTTGCTTTTACGTTCCATAAACCATCGTGCTCTCGCGACAACTATGTAAAATTAACAATAAAGTTTTTCAACCAGGAAGTCATTACAAAGGAGTGAAGACTATTTCAATTTAATGAAGCTGAAAGAATGAAAGCAAGAACAATAGCAACCAAAGAGTATTTATACTCTTTGTTTATAAAAAAATATGTCTGCTACGACATTAAACTGTTTTATTGATGGACTGATTGCTTGGCTGACAGTTTGGACTGGTGGGAGGTCTGTTCCCACACACGGCAGTTCTGACTTAGAACTCTCGATACCACAGTCCGATTTGATTGAATTTTGCTAGTCAATCAGTTCCGATTGTTCAGTCCAACGTCTTGCACACTTACAGCGATTCCGGCTGTTCAGTTCTGACTGATAAGTCCGACAGACCATGTGTGGGGGGCCTTTATACCCACGGAGGCCATTCGTGGAAGCACCCAGAAGCCGCGCGTAAGCGCCCCTGGTCAGGAATGGAAACAGCCAGACGCCGCGATTGACGTCTCAAGTGTCCCTGCCACGCCTCGCACATCCCCCGAGGTGACGACCTTAGAATTCTCCAGAACTCTCAGCGTCCAGGCCTCCAGACTTGATGACTGACGCGGTGAGTGCGACTGACAGGCCGCTAATGGCAAGCAACACACACACTCCTCTTGCAAGGGAAGTGGGAGGGTGGTAAGAGTCCGTGGCCTTTGGACTAAACGCCAGTGTGCGACCAGTGTTGTACGATAACAACAGTTTTCGTTCAGATTTTGTTTGTTTATTATTGTCTAATTAATTGTTATATTTTAATATTTTATTATTGTAATGTCATAATTATATAATATTGTTGAATAAGTGTCAATAATCTACAGCCACGAACAATAGAAACTCAGATTTCTAATTTCATCAACAATAGACATTACATCTTTTACAGCACCTAATTTGAAATCCATCATGAACTGAATTTGTTTGAAATTGTTTTATGATATTTTGGTATTTAATTGTTATTTATTATTAATTCATTATATTTTTCTCACTTACCTGTATCTTGCTGCGTACATGTGTACGAAGGCCTCATGTTATGTTTTTACCGCAGCCAATCAGTAATCTGAGTTTTAAAGCTAACAATGAGATTTTTGTACAACAGTGAGAAATTAGAGAATAGAAGAAAAACATGTCTGAGGCATCCTTCGTAAGGCTTAGCCCGATGCCGATGTGTATAAATTTTTATATAATTTAATTGATTTATTACTTGTGGTAATAAATAATATTGCATCCAATTCTACACGATGCCGGGGCATGCCGTAAATAAATGTGGCAGGAAATATATTCTTGGTAATTAGTTATTACCATAATTAGAAGGACGCTTAAGCCATCAACATTTTATCTACGATTAACTTCCTAAGGCCACACAAATAGCTAATAATTTTGTTGGAGATTTTGTTTGCAACACGAGTTGTGCGACGTGTCAGAATAATTGTAATTACGTCTATAATAGCACTGGCTATTTAACATTTGTTTTGATGGCATAATTTTAGCTGGAATAATATACCAGTGGTCTGCGTGTCTAGGGATCATGCTCCCACTGAACTATCTAGCCGCGGTAAATATTTTTAGAGTTCACTTGAGATACAACTGCATAAACTAAAACATTTTACATTTAAATCTGAGTAAATCGTTTCCGGACTATTTTTCATTGAACATAATTAACGAACTGTTGAATAATCTATCCCACCATAAATCCAGACGTTTGATCCCGTTAAACATCACCAGGTCTGCCTAAATGACACCAAATTAAATCCATATTATTTTTTTATTATCGTAACTTCTGTCAATATCAAGCTAACTGCATTTATTAGTGTGTTTTTTTGTGTATATTTAATATTATTAAAGTGTAAGGGTATATGTATGTGTCATTTCAGTGTTAATGTTATATTAAATGTGTTTTGTGTCTTGTACCCCAAAACCATAATATTTTGTTATTACAGTTTCACATATTTACCTGATACATTTCCCCCAACATTTATACACTACATTCTATGATCATTTATCCTCAGTTTTATTTTGTTTATGTTAAATTTATGTCAGTTTTCTCCCTCATCTAGAAGTTATCTCCTGGGTCTTGCAATATTATCACTATACTACATCACAAGCAAGTCAGTATTGATAAATAATTAGAAAAACAAGGCGCCTAATAATAATAATTACATTAACATAATTTCCCAAGAAGAATAACGTTACAGAGGAAAAGAGTACACAAAGTGAACAGTGTCACACCACACCACCACAGAGTAGTACAGTGTAACAAGACATATCGAGATAAATTGAAACACATAAATAAATCTGAAATACCCGGAAATTTACTACCTCTACATGATTCCCTAGAAAATAAATAAGTATCAAAATGTTTCCTTTAAAAACCGGTAAAATTTATATTGCTCGTAAAATAACAAACCGATTTTAGTAACTTAAATGTGAATTGATGGCTACAATTGTGTGATAAAATGTTTTAAAATCTATTGCAATAAATGTTCGAGATAAATTACAAATTTAACCTACATTTTATACTATTGATGAACAATATATATAAAGTATTTCAACTCCTTGGTGATCGGTGTTCGTTTCGGTCCTACACTCGCTCATAAACATGCCACTTTGAGAGTTCCAGATTAAACCGGAAGTGCATGTTTGAAGGCTTATAAAATCCAAATAAGGTGTAACAGATGTAAAGATTGGTATTGTTAATAATCATGCCAAACACCGTCAGAAACCAAAACTTTTCCCAACAAACCTTATATCTCCACCACGTATTAATTCCAATATTCACCATATTTATTATTCAATTTTTATGTTAAGTAAATATATTTATGTGCAGAAATTTAATTTGAAATACATCTTAAGTTGAATAGTACGCGAAAAATACCAGATTTAAAAATTTTAGATTTACATGTATGCATTCTCAAAACATATAAGTTCATCTGCCCTCCAACATTTTTTTTGGGGGGGGGGGGGGGCGGGGGGGTTATAACACAGCAATATTCTCAAGTAAATATAGTAAATAGCAAAAAATAGTCTGCTCCCCCCCTTACCAATAAATGCAGCGCCCGGCGAACAAACTGACTGCCCCCCTCAGTTACGTCTCACGCATCGAGATAGAAGGGGTGTTTACCTACACGGGTAGAGTTAAAGGGATAGCAACAAGGTCAATAGAATTCTCCCGTCTGCTCTAATAACCTGTACATGTTACAGTAGTTATCCACACACAGAATTCCATAATGTCATTTTTCAGTACAATGTCCAATCATGTTCGTCTTCGTGCTCTAATTTTTATTTTTTTTTTTTAATGTTGCAAAAGCGTTGTTGCAAGAGATACGGGATGATTTAGAAGAGAGAACAAGGGAGAAAATAAAATCCTTATGTGCTGCTTGTTTTGATGTTCCCTTTTCTGTTAATGCTAAAAACACATTTTCTTTTCGCTGTATAATTCTACAAAATTTAATAATTTCTGCTTCTAAACACCTCAACTTCTTGAATAAACTGGGTACCACTTGTTTATCAACTGGCTTCCCAGCTTTACTCTAACAGACGGCACCGGTCCGCACAGGTAATTAAGCGGGTAAGTGAGCCTTGTAGTGGAAAATGTAATGGTGGGGGAAGAAGTGTGGGTGAGCTACTATCCACACGAGCTATCCCACTCGAATCATGCAACTACTTGCTTCAGTATACTATCCGAAGTAATTTCCTCTCTGTCCACATGTGGTTAGCAGCATGATTCTTCACACTTGCACTGGATGCCATTGCGTTTACATCTCTGGCCGTGTAATCGTCCGAAAGGCTGGGCGCTCTCTGGGACGTAGTTGCGCAGCGCACTCTAGAGACCAGTACTGGACAGCTCCGAGATTTTCGTCTCGTCATTCCGATGGATGTCAGTCAGTATATCCAGTAAGATCAATGTGTGTTTAATATATATACAATTATTATAACTAAAATAACTTTCTTTCATCCAACTGAATAATTTATTTTAGAATTATTATAGAGATTTATGAGTGAAATGAGCCTCCAGTGCTCCTAAAGTGTAGTTCATCAAGTTTGGCACCAGGTATTCTTATCTAATCTTTGGTGTGTGTGTGCCTATATTTCACTCTGCAGCCAAAACTAAACATGGCAGACGAATGGTGTTTGTGTGTGGTAGTAGCCCTAAATTTCTCATTGTGGACTATGATGGTTGCGCGTCGCTAGCTATAAGGGTGTGGAAGATTTAGAACACACATGCTTCAGTTTATTTTTTACAAGAAAAAGTTTATCAATAAAGGAAAATACGTAGAAATTAAAAAGTAAGTAGTGAAGTATGAAAAGTAAAAAATATAAAAATAATGCCAAAGCGTAACAAGTCTCTATAGTAATCTAAAACAGCGGAGGACTATGTGTAAGTAATGGGAATGGCTTCTGAGACTATAAGGCCTAGCGCACACAGAGCAACTGTTCTGCAACTAGAGTCGGCAACCAGTTGCATCTGCAACTAGTTTGTAACTGAAACAAAACTTCTGTCCGCACACGTCAACGGGTCAGTTGTGAATCAGTTGCGTAATTAGTGGAGTATTTTGTAGGCCTAGTTCGCTGTGTTTTAAGGCATTGCCTTGACAATTTGTGCTTATCATGTCATCAGACTCAGACGAAGAGGATGTCATTAACTACTATCTTTACCGAAGGCGGCGAAGGACACAAAGAGAGCATTGGGTCCACCCTTATTTAAGAAATAATGTGAATAGGCTATTTGTAGCAGCTAGAGAGTTGTCTCAGTCAGATAGGAAGTTTAAATCTTTTTACCGAATGACAAAAGATACGTTTTTGGAACTAACAAGACTGGTTGGCCCTTCCTTGGAGAAGATGGACACACACCTGAGGGAATGTATTCCAGCACAGGAAAGATTACTGATCACTCTGAGGTAAGTTTAATAAGTCAACTTTATTGTTATTTTAAATTTACATAAGAATAAAACATATCCACATAAGAAATGAACATTGAGTACTTATATTGAGTATTTACATGTATGAGCTATTAAGACCTTGTGAAAAAGCGTTATAAAAATCTGCAGTTTGGATATTTACATCAGACGACATGTGAGTCAAGTCTATTTGTGAATCTCTTGAGTCGGACATCGTCGGTGAGGTGAGGATGGTGAGGCCTGATGAGGACCGTGGCTGCTGTTGATGGTGTCCCGAGAAACTTATGTCATCAATCACTCTCAACACCTGTCGCTTGAAACGTTTGATTTGTAAATCACTCAATTCTTCTAATTCTGGAATCAAGCTGAGCAGGAACATCTTGATCCCCTGCTGTCGATCAATTTTCTGATTGGTATCATCGGCCTCAGGTTTTGATAGTAGCTTTTCCCTTTTTTGCCTGAAGTACTCCGCTACCGTTTGGTCAGCTATGGTCGCAGCACTTTTGGCTTTTCTCTTTGGGATTTGAGTAGGCCTATTGCTTGATGTTGAACTTGTGGATTGCATTTCCACTGCCTGTTGGGAATGCTTTAAAATTGAGGGAGACATTTCTGGGGAAAAGTGGCCTTCGTCTGTAGGATCGATTTCCAACTGAATGGGGTCATCAATTTGGGTTTCAGAACCTTCAATTTCAGGAACTGTAGACTGGGTATTGCTGGGTTGTGGAGGCAAGTTTCCCGGAGAGGGGGGAGTTACTGTTTTTATGAATGGCAGACAAAACTGCATGGCATTTTCTAAGTAGTATGCCTTTTTCTTCCCCCCAGAACCACTAGGGGAAGGTTTCATTCTTCTCATTAAGACGGTTCGTAGATTTCTCCACTTCTCTTTGCAATCTTGCACTGAAACAAAAAAAAAATCTTATGAAAAATTAGATATTTTCTTTATGTAAAACCTATTAAATTATTATAATTTTAATAGGTTTCACCTAACCTATATGTTTTTTTCTGTTGCACAGATATTTGGGAACTGGTGAAACATTTGTGGCAGTGTCCTTATATTTTGCAAGAGGTGAGAGTACAGTTGGAAAAATTATCAAGGAAACCTCAGAAGCTATCTGGAACGTACTGAGGGATATTTACATGCCTGTTCCTACTCAAGATATGTTGAAACACATTGCTGATCGTTTTGAGCTGCTATGGAACCTTCCAAATTGCATTGGAGCACTGGACGGTAAGCACATAAGAATTGAAAAGTTTCCACTTACTGGATCTGAAAACTTCAATTACAAGCACTTCCACTCAACTGTACTTTTGGCATGTTGTGATGCCGATGGGATTTTTACAATTATTGAGCCAGGTTATGCTGGGCGTAACAGTGATGGAGGCATTTTCAAAGCAAGCTCAATGAACTTCTGGATGGCACATGGTGATAATATCCCCTTGCCATCACCATTGTGGTATGATGAAAAAAACATACCGTTCCCATACTATTTCGTAGGAGACGAAGCCTTCCCACTGACTCGGAACCTTATGAGGCCTTTTTCAGGTAAAACACTGGACAATGTTAAACGAATATTTAACTACAGGTTGAGCCGAGGAAGGAAAACCATTGAATGCGTGTTTGGAATGGCAACAGAAAAGTTTGCAGTCTTAAACGGGCCAATACGATGTCGTGATTCTTCAACAGTAAATAGCATAGTGAGATCAGCTTGCATCCTACATAACTTTGTTCGAAAGCAGGAAGGAGCTGAGTACAGGCCTCAAGACATATCTCAACATGAAAATCTAGCTCAACGTCCGACCGGTATTGAAACAAGAGACTTGGTGGTAAACAATGGATCATCAGCGATTGCTCTGAGAAATTATCTGGCCAATCATTTCCTTTCTGCAAGTTTACCGTGGCAGTGGAAAGCAGCAGTGTAACTACCCTGACTTAAGCTAAAATTACAAAAAACTATACAATAGATTTGTGATGGATACAAAGAAATTAACGAAAAATGTGGTTATTTATAAACTGATGGTATGATTATCACTTTAGTAAAGTTATTAGGTTACTAATTTAATTTATAAGGGTCACTGTAAAATTGAACGTAAAACATTCACCCGTTCAAAAATTATTGTGCCTTGCACCGATTTGTACTCAAATTGAATCTAAGTAACAATATTTCGCTGAAAAATACAAAATAAAACCTTTTCTTACCTGGCATATTTACTTCAGCTGCCACTTCTTTCCATGCTTTCTCCGTTACATCTTTCCGTGAATAGTCTGGGAGTTTGTAATTGTACAGTGCTTCATGTTTCTCCACTTCTCCAACTAGCTTAATGTTCATTTCTTGGTCACCCATATTAATTTAACAATATGCGGCCGTCAAAAAACCAACAAAACAACAACACAACACCCCGTGATCACGTGTGACTGAAGTCTGCAACGCAAATGCAACCGCGGGCCCACGATTGGAAGCGACTGGTTTCAGACTGGTTTGAGATCGTCACAAACCGGTCGCGCAGTGTGCGTCTCCCCACTCCAATACATTGCCGAGGTCACCAAAAGGTTGCGCGCCAAACTGGTTTGCAACTGTGGTTGCAAAGCAGTTGCTCTGTGTGCGCTAGGCCTAAGGCGAAATGTGACGCACTGCTTCAGTTGATTTGTCACAAGAAAAATGTTTACGAATAAAATTGATTTTTATATGCACCAGACAACAAAACATTAAATGTAGCGTATAAGAATATTATTTAATAATATTATTTACACTATGTTAGATATTTGTGTATGCTTAGCAGTATATGTAAGATATTTATGTAGAGAAAAGAAAAAAATTATAAACTAAATAAAAAATGAAAGTCTTTTAAAACTTGTTTTTTATACAAAAACATTATAAGACGTATACTACTATTCAATGTACGACAAAAACAGCGAAGCGGGTACTTTCACCTAGTATTATATATAATTAATAATTTTTCTATAAAATATATTTTTTTGTAATCACACCTTTTGCCACTAGGTTATTTTCCACACTCTCGCCTGTGTTGTTTGTATAAAGCTAAAACATTAGTGTATCTGTATTTGGGTCTAGGTTGCAAGTCCCAAATTAGAGCTCTAGCTTGTGCCTGCACGTGTCTACGTGCCGGGGTAGGCTATTTGAAGGCTACGATTCTCGAGTGTGCACATTCCAAATAGTGACGTTTTGGGTGTTTGTTTCAGGCGTTTGTTTCGGGGTGATCAGTATGCAGAAGGAACTTACAGAAGCTGTGAGGCCATACGGGATTCTGAATGATGCATCATGTCAAGATTACTTGAAATGCGTATATTCGCAATGCCCAAAGCTGATTTTCTTACTCAAAATCTGATTCCAAAACGAAAATTTAACAGCAGTCATGCATTCATCGTGCCTGGCACACCCACATTGACGCGAATAGTGCTCTTCAATTCGGTGTTGTGAACCAGGCCTCATCTGCCGCGCTACACCTTCTGTGCTATGAAGGCCCCACACATGACCAGAATTTGTGTGAAACGTATTTGTTCACAAGTCGTTTTTCTGGTATTTGATGTGTTTTTTTTTTTTTTTTTTTTTTTTTTGTGGGGAATGGTATCCTTCGAAGAGATATAGTTATATTTAGTGTTTAACCTTCCACTGAAGCACAACACAAAAAATTCTCAAAACAAAAATTAATTTCAAACAAACAACTCTATTTACTTATTTGTTGGAAAATATGGTAAAGTACTTGCATAGCCGTGATATCAGTTAAGATGGATCTTTATTTTAATTACACGAGAACAATTAAACACAACATGAGACAGGGTCTTCTTCAATGCCTCACATTACTGCTATCCAAAATATGTAAGCAAACTGTGCTGCATAAATTTTATTTCTTAAGGCACTCTCCTGCTCTGCTCTGTCCGTTCAATGTGCACTTGGTGTCAAACATCTATGTGTGCGTGCGCATGCAAAAAAAAGTTGGCTATTATACATATAAGAAAACTTTCATTATATTCTCAATATTTTTATCTTATAGGTATATTTTCTGATAACTGATAATTATAAAGGTGTTTTGAAAAATTTAATTTTGAATAATTATTATTCAATAATTTAGTGCAGTCGTAAAGTTAGGCCAAAAATGTATTATTGTCTATAATTCGTTCCTAAGTAATTGACTTTTAATAACTTGTCTTCAATAGTCCTTTCCTTAACCAAGAAATAAATTCTTTCTAAAATTAACGTAAGAGCAAATCGAATATCAAACATCTGCGGAATCATAAATGGTTGTTTCGCTGGCTTGATTTCAGACGGATATCGATGCGAAATTGAACCTCCAACTCAACTCATCACAAAGAAATAAAGAAACGAAAATATATGCTTCGGATGAAAAAGAACAGGAAGAAAGTTCTGCTTTGCCCTCGAGAGGGCAAGTCAGAAACGACCAAACCGTCCGAGCACCTGAGCTGAAATCCAACCCCTCTTCCCCGCCACGCTCCCCCACCACTCCGGTTCAGCCCTAGGCGCGCACAGCAGCTCCGCTTCCGGGCGATAACTTGATACTGCAGCTCCTTTCCGAGGGTAAGATATTCCCAAACGCAATTATACCACGCAGCCCGCCATCACTTGGGGGCGCAGGGCAGACTCCAATACCTTCTGGGGGACGATGGACGTGTTGAGTTAATAAAGAGAGGCCAGGAAGAAAGTCATTATTAATGATTTTTTTTATACACTAGCTAATGCCCGGTATGAATTGCAATGATTTGTTAATTATTTTTTGTAATTTTTTTGAAGTTTTTACACACATACAAAGCATCTCTCTGTATCTATTTCTCTCTCAAGCTCTCTATAACTCTATATATCTCTTAATATCTCATATCCTTTCTATTCATATCCAATATCACTCATTTTATCTCACTCTCTCTATCTATAAATCCACATATCTCACTGCATATATCCATATCTAAATGTATCTTAATATCTCTCATTATCTCTATAAATCTGTCTATCTCTAAATAAATATAGCTGTATTATTCTATTTATCTCTATAACTAACCCTTTATTTTCATATCTTTATATATATATCTACCCTGTATATATTTAAAATTCTCTTAACCTATATATCTATATATATATCACTCTATGTATATATATACATCTATATTTCTGTGTATCGATATCACTCTACAACACTCTACAACTCTCTATTTCCATCTCTATCCCTCTCTATCTCTATCCATAACTATATGTCTCTCTGTCTCTATCTTTCTATCTCTATCTATATCTATCACTTTATTTCTCTATTTCTATAAATCTCTTTCCCGACTCGCACGCCACCATTATTATTCGTACCATAGAAGAGAGGAACTATTATAAAATAATTACTGGCAATTAAACTATACTAATTGCGCCACCTATATTTTTGCTTTAAGTGTTGATTTTATCAAAATCTCACCTAAACAGTGATCTTCCGAAGTGATTTAATTATGAAGGTAATAAGTAAGAGATTCGGTGTATACAATCTTGACCGTGTTAATACTCTAAGTCCAAATGAGAAAGAACTCTAAAGAAACCCTCCACCCTCTTAAACCCTTCTGCATAGCAAAACAATTTTGGGTTATAATGAAGTTAAACCCTAATTTCTTGCAGATATTTTAGTATTATGTTTGTTTAGCAATGTTCCCTGCTTGTTGGCATTTTACGATATTTCATAGCGAATTAATTTCAAGCTATTTAATAAATTTATAACATATGAGCCTTCATACAGCTACGATTTGTTTGTGCTACACAATTACTAACCAGTTAAGTTCAACTCATAGAAAAGAGAGGGAGGGATAGAAAGGCCACTCTCTGAATAACAGCTAGAACGCTATTTGCAGCGCTGTTGAGGCCGTGCACAGTACTAACCGTATAAACATTGGTGGAAGAATGACCTAAGTAGCTATTTATGCTAAAAACACCTATGTCACAAGCTAGCATTACTATTGAAGTTTGCAATCACATCTACAGCATTAAGAGTTTTCAGCTTCTCGACGTTTATTCTCTGTATCCATTCATTTTATACCGTTTCTTCGTAAACTGGGAAGCGGTGTCTAACAGCAAATTTACCATCGCAACCAGGCACACAGCATTTTCGTACACGTGGCGGCATTGTATTTTACTTAATACGTAATTTTATACTCAATTTAACAATCTTACCTCAATGAAAATATGACCACTAAATATTTGAATAAATAAACGCCAGATATTTACCAGTTTCCACCTACGAAGCAATAAGCACGTAGCACGTAAATAACCTAAAGTCCTAAACAAAAATACGAAAGAAAAATTGCCGCCATTACAAGTGAGCCTTGGCAACAAATCGTAAACAAACATTGAGCAGTGAGCACACTAGCGCTATTACGGCCGTCCACACAAACAAAACGTTGTTCAAGCATCTCTCTAATCAGTGCTCATCCCGTGGTTCAACTACAGGACAGTCCAGGAATCCATAGACTAATACCTCCATAGTTTCAAAAGTCAAGTGTGCAAAATTTCATAGATATTGTATGAACGATGAGTTGTCATGACAATTGCAAAATTTTATCAAGAATTTAAGGATTTGTTTTATCAAAATCTCAATTAGACAGTGACCTTCCCCGTGTTTCGAATATAAAGTGTGCAATGTTTAAACTCAATCGTATAAACGATGCGCGAATGCATAGACGACTAACATACACACACAAACAAACATTAATTTAAATTTGTAAGATTTATTAAGCGCTGTCTAATATACATAGTCCAAAACAGGCTGGTGCTATACAAGTATAAAACAAATACAAAAAACATAAATTAAGATAAGAAATAAGGGAGGAAATTATCCAATCTGAAGTGTAGAAGCAATCATACACAACACATTGTAACATAATACTATTACTATAAAAGTTAACAAAACAACCATCTAAGATCCGCTATTTTGTGTTGAGTACTCGCTACCAGGAACGTTAGTTAACATAGATCTCCTGCTAGAGGACATTGCCACGATCTTTTTTACGTCTCCTGGAGGATGCCATCTTGTATGTACTTGTCTGATAGAGTGCATTACCATCTTATTTTTTAAGTTTTACCTGCTAAAGTGTAGTAATAATTCATTATTACCGAGGCGCCCACCATCTCGAAAATTGTGGCACCATCTTGAAATTGTGTAATTAGCTAGAAATTCGGGAAAAAGTTCAAAATTCATTAAAGAAATAACTTATTAATAAACTGATTGATTCGATCAGTTCCTGTCCTTAGTTTGATCCCTGCACTATGCAAAAAAATATTTTTTTTCTAAAAATAGCCCAAAAATGACAGGTTCGAAAATAAAACACAAGTTCCTTTCAAACATAACATTTATTACATAATTTCAATTATGCTACAGGAACACTTGCGAAAGTTAGCTATCATATAATCATTTACGTCTGCAAAGCTTGAAAGGACTAATTCTTAGCTCCAATCGGTTTATACTAGACATAGACAAGCCAGAACCTTTACAGACATAGTACTCTTCTTCGTGAAAGAGTTTCGGGACACCATGGTTAACAGTTTGTTTCACATCGTTATAACTCTAAATTACTGCAGCCGATGTCTTGAATACACACTTATTCAGTTTTTCATCGAACAGATATGTCTTTCCATATATACAGTCCAACCACAAGTTATATTTTAGTGGTACTTTTGTTGCTACGTCATCAGTAAGCTGATTGATTATATCTTGTCTGATTTCATCAAGAAAAGTACAAATGTCCTTCGATTCAATTATCGTATTTATAATAGTAATACATTTTCAATGTTCCACGAAATGCAGACTGCGCCAAGTATAAGCCATTATCATTCACCTGTAATGCATCGAACACAGTCTTAGGTTTAGTTCCAAGTCTAGACGTCATAGCAATCGGTTGCTGCACATCGGTTTTCTTGCTTGTACGCTTACGTGTCTCCAATCTAAAGCGAGGAGTTGAATTTTCTGCAGGTAGTTCAGCAGTAGGTGCACGGACTTCTTTACATTGTTTTCTCGTGATGTCGCAAACTGTCAATGCGTGTAAACCAAACATGGCACTTATCACAGCAAAGCTTTATACGAGAAGGATTCTTCTTGCATTTGCTCCACTCATGTCTTAGTGCATCATGGGAAAAATTCGAACGACAAATCACAGTAGCTGCAAGGATAACGTGGTGATGAAAACGAGCCTATCAGACCTGAACCAGATACAGGAGTTGCCGCAGTTGTACCATTTGTGGGCATACTCTTATAAACATCAATGCATCTTTGTTGTATAGAAACTTTTACTTTCTGTCGCACAGCTGGATCTTTGCATGTCTTCATGTGAGTTTTCATATTATCTTTACTGGCAAACTGCTTATGACATTTCTCACAACGATACATGTTGTAAGGAGGATTCTTAGCACATTCTCTCTTCTCGTGTCGACGAGCATTGCTGATTTTTGAGAAAATCTTGTTAAAGTAACTGCACCGATGTTCGTTAGTTTTTGACGAATCACCGTCTATTGAATTCTCTATCGAAGGCGAAACAGCGTTCGCCGAAGTTTCCTGTGCAGCCAGCAATGAAGCCATTAAGCTCTCCTCTGCTGGTGGTACCACGACTGTTGAAGTCTCCTACAGTGTTGACGTCAGGGTTCCCGTAGTCGATGGTACAACCTCCATCGAGTTCACCGTTAATGATGGTAAAGATGCCATCGAATTCACAAGAACAGGTAATTACGCGACTTATGCACAAGATTAAACAAACTAGGTGATACAACGTCGACGTCAGGAACATACTGAGCGACCTGCTGTCTAGGACTCGCTTATATACACCCACCCGATGGAATAATATGCTAGTCAAATCAAGAACCATTTACTATAATACATGAGTCAAAACAACAATAAATATAGAAGCCCATATGATCGAAAAAATTCGATGAAGTGTGATACGTTCTCGTGTAGGTAATTTGATCTCACCAATTTACGCTATGCTCCAAAAGCTCCAATTCGCGGCGTCAGGTCCATATAGATTTGGCTCCAATGCTCCAACTGCCCATCAGCGTCACGTTGTCCAAGAGTTCCCTCAGCTCCATTTGCTCCAACACGCAATGTTTACGGTATATACGCGTAATGTCACGCAATGTACACGCAATACACATAATGTACGCAACGTACACGCATTTACTACGCAACGTTCTCGCAGGTCATGCATTTAATGAAAAGGAAGCACATTTGGAAGTAAATTCTACAAAACGGAAGCGCCTTTAACATAAAGGAGGTGCATTCTCACGTACATTTAACTCGGTAGGACGCGATCGTCTATGTTAAGTTAGTATAAAATGTCTCCAACAGTCTATGAAACAGTTTTTAGTTCCAAAAGTCATTGTATCCAAATGCTCCATCAGCCCCAAATGCTTCAAAAGCTGCAAAGATACAAAGCTCCAAAGCTCCCACAGCTCCAAAGCTCCAACAGATCCAAATGCTCCAAAGCCTCCAACCGCTCCATAGCTCAAACAGCTCCAAAGCTCCGACAGCTCCAAAGCTCCGACAGCTCCAAAGCTCCAGCAGCTTCTAAGCTCCAAATCTCCATCAGCTCTAAATGCTCCAAAGGATCCAACTGTCCAACTGTCTTTGACTCCAACAATCAATGACGTCAAAAGTATTTGATTTCAAATAGTCTTAGGCTTAGTGCTATTTGACTAATAGCCAAGGAGGCTACGAAGATACGAGACTACAGGACTGCATGTCTACATGAGTACTTGATATTATCTTTGAAAGATTTGTGCAATGGGAGTGCATGACTTGATGTAAGTTTTAGGACATACGCCATTGCTAGGAACTTTTTCTGTTGAAGAAAAACTAAAACTAAAATAAAAATGAATAAATAAAAATACTAAAAAAAGACAAAAAAAAACACAAAATTAAGCAAAAAATTGCTTCTGTCAACCGGGATATAAACACCACAAAATATTCCGTAACAGGAATATGGTCAACAAACAAAGAAAAACAAAGAAAAATGTACTAAGAGAACGAAAAAAAAAAACACAAATGATGACGACACAGAAATATTGAACCCAAAAAAATTCAGCACAACGGTTGAAACGAAACAAAAACACGACAAAACGAAAAGACGAAACAAACACAATAGTTTTTCCAAAAGAGAATAGAACGATAAAAAACCCCCACAAATGATGACAGCACAAAAATATTGAACCCAAAACAATTCAGCACAACAGCTGAAACGAGACAGAAACACGACAAAACGAAAAGACGAAACGAACACAATAGTTTTCTGTTTTGGAAAAACCTTTGCGTTCGTTTCGTCTTTTCGTTTTGTCGTGTTTCTGTCTCGTTTCAGCTGTTGTGCTGAATTGTTTTGGGTTCAATATTTTTGTGCTGTCATCATTTGTGGTTTTTTTTTATCGTTCTATTCTGTTTTGGAAAAACTATTGTGTTTGTTTCGTCTTTTCGTTTTGTCGTGTTTTTGTTTCGTTTCAATCGTTGTGCTGAATTTTTTTTGGGTTCAATATTTCTGTGTCGTCATCATTTGTGGGTTTTTTTTCGTTCTCTTAGTACATTTTTCTTTGTTTTTCTTTGTTTGTTGACCATATTCCTGTTACGGAATATTTTGTGGTGTTTATATCCCGGTTGACAGAAGCAATTTTTTGCTTAATTTTGTGTATTTTTTGTCTTTTTTGGGTATTTTTATTTATTCATTTCTTTATTTTTTTTAATTTTTAGTTTTTCTTCAACAGAAAAAAGTTCTTAGCAATGGCGTATGTCCAAAAACTTACATCAAGTCATGAGTACTTGACTACGAAGCAAAAAGTCTACAATGATCCAATTGCTTAATTTGTCGTCGGCGGAATGTTCTCTTTTTGCCTCCAACTGCTCCAGCAGCATTATGTGATAAGATTACAAGTCTACATGGTTATGTAGCTACAATTCTACGAGGCTCCAAGGCATCATAACTACGCGACTACGAGCTATGAGGTTACGAGACTACGTGATTACGAGTCTACAAGATTACGAGACTGCGAGGCTACAGGACTACGAATCATCCAGGATACGAGGCTACGTGTCTACGAGACTACATGGTTATAACTAACTGCAATAGCTCCATTCAGTGGATAGAGTTAATTTATTAATGCAAAATAACCTGTTTAAATTAGTGTCGTTTCTTGTCAACAGATGACACCACATTTTGCTTACAGGTAAATATTATTTTGTTATTTTATGTGAGATGCGTGTTGTTCACTTACGATCGCAAATGAAGGATGGCTACGCTAGACACAAAGGAGAAGAAAGTTCGTCTTGCATGTTAGTGCTTCACAGATGTGTCATATTATATTATTTGACTGAGTAATGTTTTTTTTTTTTAAATTCTACTTGGTAAAAAAATTGCAAGTGCTGATTTAGTAGCAGAAAATCACTAATTAAATGTAACTCCAAATAAAATGTTATGTCTCATTAGGTAAATAATCCTTCATGCAGAGATCGGTTTCTCAGAATAGACAGAAGCACTTGAAAAAACCACAGGAATAATCAGGAACACACGTATAAAACCATAAAAATATCGAAAAGAATAATCAGGTGCACACGGAGAAAACAATCACAAGTTTTCCTTAAGAGCATAAAATTACAGAGAAAATATTAAAAATAAAATTTCAAAATAAAAAAAAAAATATATACCAAAAAAATTACATAAAAAGCTTCTGTCAGCTTGTGAACTTCTCATTTGTTAAACAAGGATAGAGTTTTAGCGTTTAGAGTTTTGAGTTTTTTTTATAATTACTTTGGAATTACTTTTTATTATTTATTCTATAGGTACAGTGTCCGGTGTATTAAAGGTGAATGATAATGACTTCTATTTGGCACAGTCTGCATTACGTGGAACATTGAAAGACTACTATCATCTAAATGCGATTAGTATGTCGAAGGACATTAATACTTTTCTTGATGAAATCAGACAGGACATAATCAATCAGCTTACTGATGACGTAGCGACAAACGTAGTATTAAAATATAACTTGTGGTTGGCCTGTATATATGGAAAGCCATATCCGTTCGATGACAACGTGAAGAAGTGTGCGTTCAAGACGTTGGCTGCAGTAATTTACATTTCTAACGATATGAAGCAAACTGTTAACCATGGTGTCCAAAAACTTTGTCACGAAGAGGAGAACTATGTCAGTAAATGTTCTGGCTGGTATCTGTCTAGTAAAAACCGGTTGGAGCTAAGAATTAGTTATTTCACGCCTATGCTGGCCTAAATGTTTATAATATTGCTGGCTTTCGCAAGTGTTCCTGTAGTAAAATAGCAATTAAGTAATATATATCACGTTTTATAAAACAACTTGTGGTGTTTTATTTCTCGAACCTGTTACTTTTGTGGTATTTTTAAATAAAATTATTATTTTTTGTGTCGACCGTGGATCTAACGAAGTTTCGAATCAATCATTACTTTAATGAGTGAATTTTTAAATGTATTATGGATTTTTTCCCGAATCTCTAGCAAAATAATTACACGATTTTAAGATGGCGCCCAAATTCAACTTGACGGGCATCTCAGTAATAATAAATGATTACTTCACTGCAGTGGGTTAGAATAAAACTAGCACGATGGTAATGTACTCTATCAGTCAAGTACACACAAGATGGGATGCTCCAGCAGATGTAAAAAAGATCGTGTCAATGTCCTCTAGCAGGTGATATATGTTAACTATCGTTCCTGGTAGCGAGAACTGAACACAAAATGGTGGATCTAAGATGGTCGTCAAGTCCAAAGCTCAAGGTCTAAGTAAAAGTTCAAGGTCAAGGCCAAAGTTCAAGGTGAAGGTCTAAGTTCAAGGTGAAGGTCAACATTTAACATCAAAGTTCAATGTCAAGGTCAAAGTTCAAGGTCAATGTTTAAGTTCAAGTTCAAGGTTAAAGTTAAATGCCAACAGTCAAGGTCAAATGTATTGTGAACAAAAATTACACTAACATGGCATCAGCGCACTCTGGCAGAAGAAAACAAGATGGTGGTTTCAAGCGGACGAAGACAAGATGGCGGACATGACGTCATACCAGCTGACGATATATACCTTGGTATTGGTGGTGGGAAGTTAGTCTGTAGGTGGCTTCCATGGAGAAAGGATTGTCGTTTTGTATTTTTTCTCTTACCGGGTTCGAACCACGGACGGGAATCGATATAATCAATCAGTATATTAATAAATTATTTATTGATGAATTTTGTATTTTTTAAATTTAAAATCGGATAATAAATAAAGATTTTCAAGATGGCGTGCGTAACGATAGTTTATACAGTAGTGACATAATTCAAATAGTTGGGATTGGTGTAAGATTTCTTTATTATCTTTTATTCAGAATTTTTAAAATATATTTATTATTTGCAGGTTTACACTAGCCGGGAATCGAGCCGACGACCGAAATCGTTTAAGTAACTAAGCATTTGATGTAGGCAATTTTAAAAATATTTTTTGGAAATTTTTCGGAATTTCTAGCATAAGTTACGGATTTTCAAGATGGCTGCTGTAACGAAACATGCAACATTCATTTAATACAATATGGTGGGCATTACGAAAAGTGTAACGATAGCAACATACTCATCCAAGATGGCGGGCCTAACGAAACATGCAACATTTATATAATCCAAGATGGCGACCATTACCCTATGTGCAACTGTGGTTTTTAAGTAATATTTTATTACTAATTTTTAATCAAGTATTTTTTATAAATTTTAGAATTTTTAAATTATAATCTTATAATAATTATTGCTTTTCAAGATGGCGGACATAATTTCATACTAATTTACGATATATTATATACATATATATATATATATATATATATATATATATATATATATACCTTGGCATAAGTGGTGGGAGGTCAGTCTGCCGGTGGCTTCTGTGGAGGAAAAACCTTACATATATTTTTTTTAATTTTTGCCGTCACTGGGTTTGAATCGAGGAATCAGAGCTCCATGTCGTAAGTATGTATATTTTTTAAAAATATTTTTTTATGAAAATTTTATTAATTAAATGTTTTTATTAATTTTAGAATTTTTTTTTTAAATTGAATAATAAATAAAGATTTAAATGATGGCGACCGTTACGGAAATCGCAATGGTGACACCATAATTCAAGATGGCGTTCATGGCATCCTTATTCTTAGAAACGGCATGTCGGAGGCTTAGACATGAATGCTTTAGCCGTTTTTATGAATTTGTGTTCTTTCTAAGGCAAAATGACTTTTTAGGTTTTTCTAAATCCTAATTTTCGAATTGTCAAAATTTTCGGGATTATTTAACGGGATTTTTTTTTCAAAAAAAAGTGGAAATTATGGTGAATATTGGGTCAATTTTGACAAATTTGGTCAAATTTTGAATGTCGAAGGTCAAGGTCAAGGTCAAGATGGCCGGCGTGACGTCACAATCCAAGATGGCGGTTAGCACCACGGCACCACAGCCAGAAGCCGTGTCCCCGGTTGCCCTATTATATACTACTACTAGCAAAGTCCGTCTACTCGGTCTGCTAGCTAACATGTCTGTCTGGTGGGCTGAGCTCGATTCCCGGCCCGTTTCTAGCTAAATATTTACATGATCCCAAGATGGCACCCAAATTCCAAGATGGTGGGCACTTTAGTAATAATAAATAATTACTGCATTCTAGCGGGTAAAACTTAGACAAGTATGATGGTAATGTACTCTATAAGACGAGTACACACACAAGATTGTGTCCTCCAGCAGACGAAAACAAGATGGTGGCAATGACCTCTAGCAGGTGGTAGCTCCTGTTTGCATGTAATGAACACAAAATGCCGGATCCATGATGGCTGTGAAGGTAAAAGTCAAATTTCAGGATCGAGGTCAAATTTCAAGGTCAAGGTAAAAGTTCAAGGTCAAATTCAGAGTTCAAGGTCAAGGTCAGAGTTCAAGGTCAAGATCAACTTTTTAAGGTCAAGTTCGAATTTCAAAGTAAAGGTCAATGTTCAAGGTCAAAGTTCAGGATCAAGGTCAAATGTCAAGGTCAAGGTCAACTTTCAAGGTCAAAGTCTAAGTTCAAGGTCAAGGTTAAAGCTCAATGGCAACAGTTGAGGACAAAGGTATGGTGAACAGAAAATTATACTAACATGGTATCAGCACACTCTAGCAGACGAAAACAAAATGGTGGTCTACAGCGGATGAAGAAAACATTGCGGACATGATGTCATACCAGCTGATGATATATATACCTTGGTATTGGTGGTGGTAGATCAGTCTGTAGGTGGCTTCTGTGGAGGAAGGATATGTTTTTTTTGCTCTTAGCAGTTTCGAACTAAAGACATGAATCGATCAATCAAACAGTATTCTAATAAGTAAACTTTTTAATGAATTTTGGAATTTTTCTCGAATCTGTAGCATTAAAATTACGGATTTTCAAGATGGCGGCCATTACGAAAAGTGCAACGGTGATTTTTAATTTTTTTATTATTTAATTTGATTGAGAATTTTTTTAATGATTTTTAAAAATTTTCCCGATTTTATAACATAACAAATACGGCTTTTCAAGATGGTGGCCGTAACGGAAATTGCAACGGTGATGTCATATACGGTTATGACATAAACAATGATGACATAATCCATGATGACTTCAGAGACTTATCGGAGGCTGTAGATATGGATGCTTAAGTCTCTATATGGATTTTGAGTTATTTCTAAGGCAAAACGACTTTTGAGGTATTTCGAATTCGTAATTTTTGAATTATGGAATTGTCTGAGTTTTTTTGCCGGAATTTTTTCAATAACAATGGAAATTTTGGTGAATTTTGAGGAAGTTTGGGTAAATTTAGGAAAGTTTTGACAAGTTTTGAAGATCAAATTCAAGGTCAAGGTCAAAGGTCAAGGTTTCACTAATCCAAGATGGCCGCCGTGACGTCAGAGATGGACGTGCTGTTACAATCCACACAATCCACAGCCTGAAGCTTGTGCCAGGATCCCCATTTACATACTACTAACGTATTCGATGGTGTGCCTACGAACGGAGTAACGATTTATTTATCCTCCAACCTTTTTTTTCCAACGCTTGCAGTTTGGGTTGCTTGTATCGAAAATGTTTGACAAACGTTTTTGGTGTTAATTTTACGACCTATAATGCGTTTAAACTGATGTGAAGTTTATTATATTATGAGAGTAATAGCGATTTTTCTGTTTTTCTAAAACCTTCCACACATCTACCTATTTAGTTGGATATTGCCCATTAACATACTTGACTAAGATTTTTTATATTTATAATTTGGGTATTAGCTTGGAAGTGATTTGTAAAGAATTAGGCAGTTATCGTGTCCCCAACAATTTGATACTTTTATAAATGTTTGATTTGACGATGGTTTTGGGGTCGATAGACCATGAAACGAAGAAATGTACAATTTTCTGGACGTCGCACTATTGTAACAGCTACAATAGGTAGTATTTCTTCCAAATCTACATAATAATATAGATGTGAGGGCCAGGAATATGCACGAATCTCAAACTTCCCACACGTTTTAATAACACGGTTTTGATTCTCGGTAGCGTGCGGTAACTCAAAAATAATTAAATTGGGTGGGAAATGGTGAATGTTACAAATGGTATACAGTCCAACCAAATGGCATTAATTAACTGCTTGTTACTGCTGGTGAATTTTGTGTTTTGATTATGATATTGGAATAGACATGTGGGAGATTACATTTAAGTAAGAAGTTATCTAAAAAATTTCAGGAATGAAATAATGTGACAGATTTTTGCCCATTAACGAAGTCCACAAATTATTTTGAATAATTATCAACATATATATTGAAAAGGCTACAAAAATATCTTAAAAACATTTTATAAGACGGATCGTAGGTAATGATAAAATATAAAAATCTGAAGCAACAAAAAGCGTATATGTGGCTGAATTTGGTTTCTTTAAAGCAAACATTGAGAAATAATACAGATTGTAACTTATTTACTATATTGCATTTTGGAAGGGAGAAATATTTCTGTGGTTGTAGTTAGTTCCGGACTATTATGTGGCTAAGATTGCAGAAAATCATAAAAACGTTTCATGGCGTGTGAAGACCATTAATGTAAACGGAACGTCTTCAGTGAGAGAAAAAAAACCAAACCAGGTCAGTTAACAATTGCAAGATCCAGTTAAGTGGTATAGAGTTAAGAAGGCGCATATTAAAGAAAACGGTAATGTTCCGTTTTGCGTCAAGGCAGATGATATTACGGAAGTCTTATTAAAATAAATGTTGTGTTCAGCTATAAACTGAGCAAAATGAGTAAGGAGGCAAGGAATTTTTTTCAGTATAAGTGTATGCGTTTCAATCATGCCCGCACCATGAAGCCTGCTCCCAACCCACTGAGGAATATGCTTTCTTGTTGGGGTTCCTGTCACACTGCTCTAGGAGGGTGGGCTGCGTCTATAAGGAGGGGAACAATTACTCGTGTTCGCTCCCTACCTTCCCTCCAGACGTTGCGTCCGCTGCTTACTACCTAGACTAATGGTCCCCTTCCATATACCTTCCCACCCCCGCGGAGTGGCGAGGGCAAGAGCGAAGGGTAAAACATATTGCGTGTCGTCATTCGTAATTTTAAACAGTTAATATGCACCCCTCTGTGCCTGGCGGAGGGAGGGGGAGGTTCCTTCGTGATGAAACGAAACACCAGAACCATTTTTTTTAAGGACGGAGAAATCTCTGACGCTCCAGGGGGTCTGATGGAAGTAAATATAGTCTCTTCATAAGCCGTGAAAATTTCAGAACACTCGGCAACTGTAAAAGTTATTGTAAACAAAAATTTACACAAAAGGAATATATGTTGAAACATTATTAAGATAGGCACTATTACAAAACAATATAATGCACGTGAAATAATCAAAATAATGATACTGTGGTAAACATAGAATAATATTGATGCGATTTAATGGGGGGAGAACTGCGTTCGTAATGGATAGCCCAATTTAATTTTATTACAGTTATAATGACTAATAATATTTACATTAATAATAAATAATCATACTTAAAAAATTCCAATTTAAATTCAGTGGCACTTAAAAATTTTAATTATCAAGCCACTCAATGTTTGTCAAGTTCCGCAGTTCACACTCCTGAATGGAGCTAGTCTCATCAGTGGTTCTCCCTTTACCCTGCGCCTGTCCTCACACACAGTCTTGCGTCACTCATTCACCGCAATCTCGCGATTCATTCGAACTCCGCGTCGCATCACTCTCAGGGAGGGGATTTCTCATCCTCTTCGCCGATGTTGCACTTTCCTTCACTTGAAAACCGCTCGGAATTCTTGGCACTCACGCGGCACTCCGTGGGACTCGCAGAACTCTCACCGCACCCCGTTGCGGACCTCACCGCGGAACTCCGTCGCCAAACTGTCGCGGAGGTCGGCGTCGCTGCTGAAGTACCTGGGCGCCTCTCCCGAAGCGACGAGAGTGGCCGTGACGATTCGCATCATCCCGGGCGGACCCGACGCCCGAACAGTCCAGAAGGGTGGCGCCAATTCATGATGCTCCACGCGGTGGTCCACGGAATTCCCAAGGCCGCTCAGCGATAGATAACGGCACCAAGGCAGGATGATATTCTGGGAGCGGAGGGGGAAGAGGATATCCATGATCCTTGTAATCCAGCCAGGCGCGTGTGGCATGTCTTACGTCAGCGGACCGCAAGTGGCCGTGCAGGGCCGCCAGACAGCTCCGAACCTGGCATCGCGATCTGGTCTCTCACGTTCATATTAATAGATTGATGATAAATCAAGGAAGAATTTTTTTATTGTTTTTATTTTATTTAGAAAAATTAGAACTTATATATTTATTTTTATTTAAATTAGAAAATAAAATAAAAATAAAAAATGGTTGATTACATACAAACGGGTAAAACATTTGGCTTCCTTATAGAATATTCATTTTTATACGTTTCATTCATGTAACTATTCGAGTCATTTAACAGGAAATGTTGAAAGACAGTGCTGATTAGGTATATTACACAAATTTTTATTTTAAAACATTAATCAGCTTAAAGTACAGTATAATTGAAAATCGCAAGAGCCTGCAATTTTTGCCATGTATAAGTTTATTAATTAATATAATTTGCACATTTGTGAAATGCCCAACAAGAATTGGGTAACTTTGAGGCGGGCATGTTTAAAACAAATATTATAGCTTATTCGCATAAAGTTAATTGTTTTCTTAAGATTACTATCCGGTGTTTGTAATGCGCTTGAAGAGCCAGTAAGGCAACAAACATATCGGTAATCTTTTAGAAGTCTCTTACAAATTATCTCAACAAACAATAAAATATTGCAAAGTGGAATAAGTGAATGTGATCAATATTTTTATGAGTTTTATACAAGTGTGTTTGTTAGTGTGTATGCGTGCGCGCGCGCGCATGTGCTTATTCAAATTGTGCGTTACAAGTTAGAATTTCTTATATTAATTTTTGGTTTTAAATGTATCTTTTATGAGATTTATTTTAATTTTGTCATGTTAAATATACTACGGTCCTGTGTTTAATATTCTAAGATGTATCAGTTGTGGTATCAGTAACTTGTAGTTTAATATGTGGGAATCATGTTTCATTACTGCTTAGTATTTGTAAAGTTTATATTGAATTTTGTAATTTGTTTACGATGTTATTGTTTATTGTATATTATTTTTATTAGCTTAGTTATGTATGTTTGTTTTGTTATAACTTTACATGACGTTTACAATATGTATGTAGTTAAGTGTAAGACAACTAAACTCATTCGATAAATAAATATATATAAGGTTTTTAACATGAGTTTGTAGGCTATATATAAAAGTATTATGGCAGCTATTTCCACATCAGAATTACTCTTGAATTTCGGATACGTGTTAACAATACATGCACTATTTAAATGCCACAATTTAATATTATCAAATATTTATAAAATATCACTTTTTGTTGGTCGTTTTGTTTTGTCAGTACTAATCAATCTAATGTAATACAGATGATGCGAGTTACTAAATACTGAAAATAAGAGTCATTTAGCTCTTAATGAGGCAGCTATTTTCTAAGTGACGTAGGCCTACATTAAATAAAAACAAAACAAATATTATTTCTCAAAGAACATGACCGAAACGGAATAACGGAGTGATGTAGTTACCAATGCCAAGAAGGTATTTATATGTGCAATCTTTAAAAGCTAATTTTTTATAAACCATTTATCATTCGTTTGTGGTTCCTGACTGCAAAAAAAATCGAAAAAGTGTGTCCGCATGAAATGACGAGATCATGTTTTGTTAAACAATGATGTGGTTTAAATAGGAGGTTATATTCTTTCAAAAAATGTGTTTAAAATGATAGTAAATATAAATAGATTACAAAAGAATTAAATTTTAAAATAACAAAATTTCTTAAGGAAAATATTCTGTAAAAGATTAAATATTAAAGTCAATATATGAATTCCCAAACAAAGAATGCTGTTCAAATAACCTAAATGTCATTCGTAGGTAGAGATAACTGGATCTTTGTTGAAATGACGTGGTATTTAAACTTCTGAAGTTTGAGTTTTGTTGTAAACAGTGTAATATGCAGGTGACAGAAGTAGAGTAACCCATGTGAAGAAATCGTTAGCGGTTTATATGAAAGAACTTAAGATAGAAATGTCTGTCAATTACCTTAACTAACGAAAGGAATTCACTATCGTTAGAATTACAACATAAGTATATACGTGTAAATCTACGATGTAGATCACCGAACAATTTTATTAAAATTATACTTAAAAAATTAAAGTTGATATATTTTGGTGGTTTTTCACAAACTTTTAAAAATAAAATAAACTAATGAAAGCAGCTTGTAAATGTCATTTTGGATAACAGTTAAACAATCCCCTAATTTTTGTGATTGTATCACATCAACTATAGCCTGTCACAACTGTTTGCCATTTGTATTAATTCTCACGGAAAACGAAATAGGCGCATATTTATTTATGAAATATTGATAAAAATGCTAATGTTTGTTGTTGGTTGTAGTGATCAGCGAAGGAACAGAAATAATAAATATGTACTTGGATACAAATCTGTGATACAAATAAGTGTTACCCATATACGTGATTATTTTTGTGTATCGGGGAAACAACAAGAATATTTTTTAAAATCAAAGGAAATAATTAAGTGTTCTATAGTTTATGCTATCTTTAACGTCAATTACCTTGATATCAAAATTTATAAGGATTAGGTACTGTGTTTGACAATCAAACACTATATTATAGTATGTTTTTTAAAAAAAAATATTTTAAATTTTTAGTTAGAAATTAAAAAAATATGTTTTCATCTATATTATATTTAATGCGAGTGATATTCATACATTTTTTATTTACAAACATGTTTCATTCTAGCAGCTTAAACTATCAAAAGTTATGCAACTCAGTGTGTAGCCTATATTTACTTTGAAAATATCCATGTAGAAGTAACTTCACCTTTGAATTTGTTTGTGTCTAAAATTATTGATACATGCATGCAACTTTCAGAGAACTAAAATAATTGAATTTAAACTTAAAGATTGCTATAACTAAGAAAAAGTTTTTAAGCACAGTATACAGGCTTAGGTAAATTTCTAAGAAACCATTTGTACTGTAAATATTTTGGAAACTTCTATAATCTTCTGGAGCATTTTAACAACTTAATGTACATAACATATTTATGTTCTTCAATATAACAGAATGATCGATTAAATATTGGGATATTTTCCTTGCAGCAAAAGTATTACGAATATTTTTAACTCAACGTATCCAGCATTCAATCGATTACAACGCAGCATTGAATAGCTTAGAATCAATTTAATATTATATGCCAACTAAGGTAATCATATAATTTTTTTGACCTTCAAACACTATTGAAAATCCCTTGCACTAATTACGTGGGCGTATTAAAATTTACTTTGCACAAAGGTTTACAATAATATTAAGATGGTTTGAAAAATTTCAAACGAAATATATACTAAGAAAATTTTGAACTTTGTTAAACTTAAACCCATGTTTTTACGGTAGTAATTTGTTTCATTGAAAACTGTTTCAACCAAAGTTTCAGATGAGATCTAGGATTCATATAATAAAATATAACAGACATGAATATTATAACTATTTAAAAATTAATGATTATTTTTACTTTTAAATATTGTATTTTTACATCTTGCAGTAATGTTTGGGCAAACAAAAATTATTTTTATAATAATTTTAGTCAAAATTTAGACAGTTTAAAAAAAAGAATGGATACGATAGTGTACAGTTAAGAGGTTACGGCTACAATAGGTAGTATTTCTTTGAAATCTACCTAAAAAAAAGTAAGGTGAAAATTTTACTTTAATGTTTGGTGATTTACAAGCAATCGGGTTTGATGCATGCTTTCGACTCAAGATGAGGTGAAGATACAGCCAATTGTTACTAACAAGTTTGTAGGTTGTATTCTGTACTATTTTTCGTTTGATGGCAGCAAAAGGTGTGTTAGTGCTACATTGAAAATACCAATAATTGCCCTCTGATAATTATTCACATAGTTTCTCAAGGTGTAAGTGTGTGAAAAAAAAATTGTTTATCTTTAATAACAAAGACTACAATTAAAAAAAAATGGAAAATATGTTTGCATATAAGAATTGAAATTCCGAATTTATTCTTTAGTGATCGTAAGCCCTGATGCTTGCTGTATCTTACGACTTTGGTAAGAATTTATTATAATATGAGAAATGCTCGTGATCAAAACTTGCCGACATCGACGTACGCGGCCATATGCTGACTGCTTGTGCTTCGTGTTGTGCGAGGGGCAGACGGCTTACATGGAAAACCTTTATTCCGAGGAAGACAGACGTCGGGTTTGGGGCGCTGCGGGGTTGACAAAGTAAACCTCCCCTCCCTTCACCCATCCTTTTCTACTCCTTTTCCATCCACGCCAACGCCATCTTTCAATTCCAACAGAAAGTTCCACTTGCGGGATAAAGATATGGCGGTGTGAGGCTCAACCACTCCGGTTATCTAAACGCACCTTTCACCCTCCCACAAACAACGCATTACTGTCATTTGATGCATGGGAGGGATATGCGTGAGCCTGTGGCTCCCAAGACACGAGGAGTTGCTATTCAGTGACACCTGTGCATTGTTTTCCGATTCTTTCACGGATGTATGTCAAATATCAGCGAGGCATCTGTTATTCACTAATCATATAATAACACGTCAAATTTTGGAACGAAATTTTGTCTGATTCTGGAGTTAATTATTTTATCCAGCCAACCTGCTTTGCTATGTTATTCGGAATATATATAAAGATGTTTATTCTCTAGGTAGAAATATGTGAATAGTGTATTTTAACATATTATGGGGCGTTTTGACTGATACAGAATCATACTGCCTGCAAACAAATCTACATTAATTTACTTGGACATAATTATTTAACTTTCCTTTCCCAAATATCTATAGTGATAGACCTAGTTGAGGTGAAAGTAAAAGATTTTTTATTGCGAAATTGTTTCCATTTTTACGATGTTTCTTTTCCTTTTGGTTTGTATCGGCGAGAGAAGCTTATTCCGTATTTGACTTGGCCAACAATAGTGCAATTGCTGTATTGCGAAAGCCTAGTACACATGGAGCGTTGTAACGTGCGTCAGAGCGAACGCACGTTAGTAAAATGCCTAGGTGTAAATGAAAGCGGACACATGCGTTATAGCTCAACGCTGGTTCCAATGTGCGTGTCGAGGTACTTGGTGTCTTCACGCGCGCTTTCGTGGAGGGGGTAGGGGAGACTAGGGCTACTTGACACAAATTTCACTTTATTTTTTTCCTTATGAATGATAAAACGATCACAGCTAATTAGAACTTTTTCAATTATGGAAGTTTATTACAAATTAACAGCGCATAACTGAAGTATTTATTTTCACTCCCAAAAGCCAGTCAGCATCTGTCACAACTTACCCCAATGTTGGGGCAAGTTGTCACTTAGCGGGGGGCTTGTTGTTAAAAAGTAAATTAATTAGTTACAATAAAATATATTGCCTATAATAATTTGTTATATTAAAGAATGATCATAAAACTATTTTTATATTTAAATGATATAGTCTTTAGTTCAATATTGGTCTTTGTTAAAATTGAAGAAACGACTGTTGATTACAAATTCAAACCATACTTTTAATATATACCTAACTAAAACTTACAATTAATTTCTAAGGAAACTAATACACAATATCGGCTTACCAAATATAAAAGTTGTGAAGTTCTCTTATGAGTACAGATTTCGTGAGATCACATTTGACAGAGAATAAACCTAACCCATTATTTTCCTGAAATAATTTGTCTGAAAGGTTCTTCACAAACTAAACAGAATGTATCTGCATCGTCAGACAATTCAGTTGCATGTGTAGAGCTCTATTGATTTCCTTGATTTAGAAGATATTGTTTTTATATGTGGATCTAATAAAGGTAGTTTCCTTTACTCTGATTTCCGTTTTTTTTTTCTGCATCCAACGCATCTCTCACTGGAGTGCCAGTTAGGATATCTGATTATCTAGTTTTTCTTTAGGGACAGTTTATTTTTTTTTCTAGCCTTGGAAATTAGTCTGACATGTTCCGGTGAGATTGAAGTTAAATAATTTGTAGATAAATTAGGAGACACGGAATTATCCAATCCTTAATCATAACGGCACTATAAATAGGGACTCAATAATCCTTGTATTTGGTTCTGTAGTTGATTCGTCTCCCCGTGGCTTAAAAAGGAAGGAAGTCTACATCAGTAATGGGTTGGATGGTAAGATCCCGGTCGTTTTTAACCTGATGATATATTGCTTGTAGTGATAGTCTGCAGAAGTGCTGTGGAAAGTATCGATGGAATATCATGTGTGTATATGATTAGAGTTGATTCAGGGTGGTTTATTAACTCCGAATCTCAAGCAGTGGTAACCAACTTTATCAGAGTTCCGAACGCATTTCGACCTTTGACCTTGACCATGAATTTGACCCTCGAAACTTGTCAAAATTTGCCAAAATTTGCCAAAAATCCTCAAAAATGACTAAAAATGACTCATAAATTCAAGTTTTAAGGAAAAATTTCCCGTTTTAGTCATTAAAAATACCAGCAGCTAGAAATGTCCATATATAGACTTAATCAACCATGTCTACAGCCTCCGATAAGCCTCTGACGTCATCATGGATAATGACGTCACCGTTGCAATTTCCGTTACGCACGCCATATATAAACTTTATTACTATCCGATTTTAATAAAAAAAATTAAAATTTTATAAAAAAATTTAATAAATAAAAATTTAATAAAAAAAATTAAAAAAAAAAATTTAACGGCACGGAGCTCGAAGTACTCGGTTCGAACCCAGTGAGGGCAAAAAAAATTAAAATGGAGAACGATCCTTCCTCCACAGAAGCCACCTACAGACTGACCTACCACCAATAACAAGGTATATATTGTCAACTAGTATGATGTCATGTCCGCCATCTTGTCTTCGTCTGCTGGAAGACACCATCTTGTTTTCGTCTGCTAGAGTGTGCTGGCGACATGTTAGTATAATTTTCTGTTCACCATACCTTTAACCTCGTCTGTTGGCATTCAACTTTGTCATTGACCTTGACCTTGAACATTGACCTTGTTATTGAACTTTGACCATTACCTTGAAATTTGACCTTGCACTTAAAATTTGACATTGACCATGAAATTTGACCTTAAAATTTAACCTTGACCTTAATCTTTGACTTTGACCTTGACGTCCATCATGGATCCGACAATTTATGTTCAGAACATGCTATCAGGAGCTACCACCTGCTAGTAGTAATTGCCACCATCTTGTTTTCGTCTGCTGGAGGACACCATCATGTGTGTACTCGTCTTACCATCATGCTAGTTTTATTCTAACCTGATACAGTGCAGTAATCATTAATTTTTACTGAGGTGCCCGCCATCTTGAAATTAGGGAATCATCTTGAAATCATGTAATTATTTAGCTATAAATGCGGGAAAAAATCCAAAAGTCTCCGAAAAAATCAATTATTAATTTACAAATTAAATCGATGGATCCCTGTCCACGGATCGATTCTTGACCAGTGACAGTTGTAACTAATTATTAAATAAATTTTAGATTCTGTTTTCCATTACCTTTCGCGGAGTTTATTAATCGTTCACTCTACGAAAAACATCTCCTGACAATATACCTGACCAACGAATTAAATACAGTGGCGATTAGCCTAACATAAAAGTCTAACTTTTCAATAATCTGAATAACCTATAATCCGTTCATGTACAAAGCCGCACATACATAACAATTGTCTTCAGACCATGAGAACGAATCATGTCAATATCAGACGTATAGGCTAGTCATTTCAGGACCACATGACCTTCTTCGACGTTAGCAAATTATATTCCATTAGTCCATTGTGAAATTTTTATACCTACTGAAGGACGAAGTGACCTTTAAAAATATTTTAGTAACACCAAGACGTTTTAAACTAGTAAATATTCAGTCATTAAATTTTGTACTACGCGAAATCAACAAAAAGGGGGAAGCACCGACAGCGAAAAGGCAGCACATTTGGAAGCACCGTCAACAAAAAGGAAGCACATTTTGGAAGCACCGTCAACGAAAAGGCAGCACATTTGGAAGCATCTTCAACAAAAAGGAAGTACATTTTGGAAACACCGTCAACGAAAAGGCAGCACATTTGGAAGCACCGTCAACAAAAAGGAAGCACATTTTGGAATCACCGTCAACGAAAAGGCAGCACATTTGGAAGCACCGCCAACAAAAAGGCAACACATTTTGGAAGCAACGTCAAAGATAAGGCAGCACATTTGGAAGCACCGACAACGAAAAGGCAGCACCATCAACGAAGAGGCAGAACCATCAACGAAAAAACAGCACATTTGTCATTGGCTCCACGATTAATTGGGTCCAATATTCATTGGGTCCAATATTCATTGGCTCCAATTGCTCCAAATGCACCAACCGGCTCCTAAAGGCTCCATCAGTCTTTTGGCTCCAAATGTCTTTTGGCTCCAATATTCGTTGGCTCCAACATTCATTGGCTCCAATATTCATTGACTCCAATATTTATTGGCTCCAATAGTCATTCGCTCCATCAGTCTATTGTTTCCATCAGTCTAGTAACTCCATCAGTCATTTTCTCCTACAGTCATTGGCTCTAACTGTTCTTTGCCTCATCTGCTCCAAATAAATTTGCCTAGAATTATACGAGTCTAAGAGACTATGAGGCCACAAGACTACGAGTCTAAAAGGGTCTAGCTGGTAACGAGTTATACATGGCTACGAGACAGCATGGCTAAAAGACCGCGTGACTTCGAACCTACATGTCTTTGAAGCTACAAGAATACAAAGCGACTTGGCTCCAACTACTCCAGCATTATGTAATTAGATTACATGACTACTTGTTTACATAGCTACAAGTCTACGAGGCAAATTGGCTACGTAGCTACAATTTTACGAGGTCCCAAGACATCATGACTACGCAACTACGAGCCATGAGGTTACGAGACTACGTGACTACGAATCTTCAAGTTTTCGAGACTGCGAGGCTACAGAGCTACGAAGCTTCTAGAACATGATTTAACGTGACTGCGAGGATAGAGGAATACAAGTCTGCATGAGTACTTGACTACGAAGCTACTCGACTACAAGGCTCCAAATGCCGCATCTGTCTTCGTCGGAATTTTCTCTTTTGCTCCAAATGCACCATCAGCATTATGTTATAAGATTAGAAGGCTACTTGCTTACTATGCTTAAAGTCTACGAGGCACCAATGCATCACGAAAACGTGACTACAAGCTATGAGGTTACGAGACTATGGTATTGCGAGTCTTCAAGGTTAAGTGATCGCGAGGCTATAGGACTACGAAGCTTCCAGAACGCATGGTTACGAGACTGTATGACTAATTGGCCGCGCGGCTACGAAACTTAATGGCTCTAACTGATTACAATAGCACCATTCAGTGGTGAAAATTAATTTATCTCATGCAAATGAACTTGTAGCAAGTAGTTCCGCTTTTCATGAACAGATGGCACCACGTTTTGCTTGCAGTTAAATAATATTTATTTCTTTGCTGCATGACTAATTGGCCGCGTGGCTACGAAAATTCATGTCTCTAATCGACTACAATAGCCCCATTCATTGGACTGAGTGACAACGAATCTTCAAGTTTACGAGACTGTGAGGCTACAGAGCTACGAAGCCTCTAGAACAGGAGTTTACGTGACTGCGAGGATACAGGACTACAAGTCTGCATGACTACTTGATTACGAAGCTACTCGTCTACAAGGCTCCAATTGCCGCATCTGTCTTCGTCGATATTTTCTCTTTTGCTCCAACTACTCCAGCAGCATTATGTTATAAGATTACATGAGTACTTGTTTACGTAGCAACAAGTCTTCGAGGCTACTTGGATACGCAGTTACAATTCTACGAGGTCCCAAGACATCATGACTACGCGACTACGAACCATGATGTTACGAGATTATGTGACTACGAATCTTCAAGTTTACGAGACTGCGAGGCTACAGAGCTACGAAGCTTCTAGAACACGAGTTTACGTGACTGCGAGGATAGAGGACTACAAGTCTGCATGAGTACTTGACTACGAAGCTACTCGACTACAAGGCTCCAATTGCCGCATCGGTCTTCGAAGGAATTTTCTCTTTTGCACCAACTGCACCATCAGCATTATGTTATAAGATTAGAAGGCTACTTGCATTTGTAGCTTCAAGTCTACGAGGCTCCAATGCATCATGACTACGAGACTACGAGCCATGAGGTTACGAGACTATGCGATTTCAAGTCTTCAAGGTTACGTGATCGCGAGGCTATAGGACTACGAAGCTTCCAGAGCGCATGGTTACGAGACTGCATGACTGATTGACCACGTGTCTACGAAACTTCATGTCTGTAACTAACTACTATAGCACTATTCAGTGGTGAGAGTTAATTTATCTCATGAAAATGTACTTGTTTCAAGTAGTTCCGCTATTTATCATCAGATAACGCCACGTGTTGCTTGCAGGTAAATAATATTTATTTATTTTATGCGGGATGCGGGATGCTCACTATCGATCGCTTAAGAATGATGGCTTCGTTAGTCTCCAAGGAGAAGGAAGATCGTCCTTTCTGTTAGTGCTTCTCAGATTTTTCACGGTCCGCTATCTTGGATTGTGACCCACGGCGACCATCTTGGATGGGTGTGACCTAGACCTTTGACCGGAACCACAGGAACGATCGCAAACACACGGAAAAAAACCATCAAAATATTGATAAGAATCATCAGGAGCACACGTAGAAAACCATTATAATATTGGCAAGAAAAACGAGGAGCACACGGAGAAAAACATCATAATAATGACATGGAAAATCGGGAGCAGATGGAGGAAACCGCTACACTTATTCTTTGATAACATAAAATAGAAAAAATTATAAATTTTAAAAAATTACAAAAAATACATAAAATTCTGGCTTGAACTGGAACTCTACCTATGCTTATCAATGAGAAGTTCTCAAGTCAGTTAGAGACATAAAGTTTCGAAGCCACGCGGTCAATCAGTCATGCAGCAAAGAAATAAATATTATTCAACTGCAAGCAAAACGTGGTGCCATCTGTTCATGAAAAGCGGAACTACTTGCTACAAGTACATTTGCATGAGATAAATTAATTTTCACCACTGAATGGTGCTATTGTAATCAGTTAGAGCCATTAAGGGGTATTGATCCCTAAGTTAAATGTGCTCAGATAATGCTTGCCTTGCGTTCAAGTGTTTCTTACATTAAAAGTGTATGTTCTTTTAACAAAAAAATTTATTAGCATTTTTTTTATATATTTTTTAAGCATTTTAATTGTTATTTGACTCATACTTTGCTGAAACTCCAGCTTTAAGCAGGTGAAAAATTTTCTTGTAGAAACTTTATTTTTATTAAGAATAAAGTATATGGAATGCCATGAGATAATGATTTTCTTTAAATAGTGCTTTAAAATGTAAAAATATCTAGTTTTAAATGCCTCTGTAAATCTCCTTTTTCAAGTTGAGAATCAACAACTTTCAACACTAAATTAAAACGAGTTATGTATCAAAATGTTAGAAAAACTTTAGCTCAGAGTATTCTTCAGAATTTAACGAATACATATATTCATGGATTCTGAAGTTTAATTCCTTCAATTACTTGCTGGAGATGCTAAGATAAAGGCTTGCATTCTTCAAACAGATCTAACATTCAAATACCGTGCAGTGCAGCCCTCTCGCGCCAAAGAGAAGAACTACTTGGACTCGCCACGCCTTCACCCTCTGCCCCCTCACCATGGTTGTTTGAATGGAGCCAGACTGTAACATGACGCGCTGTCGGTGGTGGTGAATCACTTGGTCTGTTCGCTTGCGATAATGTGTGGACGGGTTGGAGGGAGGGGTGGAAGGTAGGGAATGCACAGAACAGCGTTGCCTGATGTCCTTGTAGCGGGACAGCTCAGTCACGAGCCTGTACGGCCGAGGGCTAGACTGCTGAAAGGCAAGTGGTAGTTCCGAGCGATACTGGGCACGGGGCGTTGTGCATATAAAATAGTTTTTACTAATCTTGTGTGAGGTCGTAATTTGCAACGGGTAATGAGAAGAGTTCATAATGAACTAATTAACAAGTCAAATATGTGTGATATCGCGAAAACTTACAGCTTACACCAAACAATTAACTAAATAAACACCAATTAAATTTTTGTATCAGTCATTGCGTTCATTACTTAGGTTATCGATTGAAGTTCAAAAACAAATAAAAAAATAAGTTTATGAAGGAAAAGCAATGGTTTTTTTTCTTGCTTCGATAATTTTATCGTCTTTTGTATTTGCTTAGAATCGTTTTATGTTTTACATTGCTGTAAGAGTTATTTTTTTACATATTGTGATAAGTAGTAATGATATGTCTGATATCGAGATATTGTTAACTACAAACTTGTACGGGTCCGTCTGGAGGGGGAAAGGGAAGAGACAAACGCCCAAAAACTGTAAATAAATAAATGTATTTATTGGTTAAATTTAAAACTATAGGCCTAATGCTAAGCAACATCTGAAATTTCTTCGTCAGATATACATGGTTATGAGATGAATTAGTTATACTAAAAGTGTAAGACATTCAATACAAAAATATGTACTAATCAGTTCAATTATAATGTCAGTTTGGAAAGGACATTTTTTCTTTGCAGATTTTCAAATGGCTCGAGTCACTCCATGCGCCATCTTTCAAAGTGAAATACAACCTCAGAACTCTTAATGCAAAAAAAAAAAAATGGCAGTAAACTTTACTTGATTCATCATAGCCGTGTTCTTGATTGAGTACAGTGTTTTTTAATTAAGTATTATTTATGATAAGCATTGACACAGGGAAGGGAAGGTGGTGTGTATATTATATATATATAGTACAATTTTAATAGAAAAAAGAAGTAAGAATGTTCACGACTTAAGCCCGTATCACACGATGGCAGTTTCCTTGGAAGGTCTTCCATGCCAGCTAGTAAGTATGATGGTTTAGGAGTTGAAATAGCAGAGCGCTGTCCGTTTTCATGGATGTTTTTTTAATCGGCCGTGTTCGAATTTATGTGGATGGTTTCGTACTTGATGAATATTTTAACCAATCAGAATGAATGCCCCTAGTTTTTAAATCTGTAATTAACTTTGGAGGAACTGAAATGTTTTGATTGTTTGAAAATAATGGTGAACATAAATTTCTAATGAAATCTAAGCAGTTACGGCAAGCATTATTCGAAAACTTTTGTTGTTGAAACTTGTAATGTAAATGCTCACCCATTTTCGATCGTTTTATGAATGTTAATAAGAGTATTTGAAGTGAACATTAAATACTCAACTAGTTGGACCATCGTATAGTTAGACATAGGCCTATATTAAAATTACGAGATATGTTGTAGGTAGAAGATAAAACATAGTTTATATATTTTTAAAACGTGATGGCTTTTGAACATTATTAATTTCATTTCAATTAAATTTCACCACGAGTGAATTAGGCCGTGTGTGTGATAGTTTCTTTCAGAGAAACATACCTTTCTAGCTGTCAGCTAGCAGTTTTGTTGGAAGCTTCTAGCGGAATCCAAACGAAACTTTCCATCGTCTGATACGGGCTTTACACTATGCGCGCATGATGTTACACGCCACCGAAACATTGTTGCTAATTTATAGGGGAATATTACCAATTGGCAAAGTGGAAAAAATATAGCTCGAGAACGCACAGATTTAGGATGTTGTGCGAGTTGTTTGAAAAAGCTTGACAAGATATATAAAGTAATAAGCTAATGTGAAATAGTGGAATTATGTGGAAAAAATAATTTGATAACTATTTTATATTAGGTAACATTACTGTAAACTTTTAAAAATGCATTTATTTCTTAAAAATAAATTATTTAGGAATCCAAAAAATATATATAAATTATTTCATGATTTGCCTATTATTAAATTGTACATAACAGGTTGTAACTTGTACTCAAGAACAATAGGTACAAAATTTTTGTTGAAATAATTTAATAGTACCCAATGAAAGTAAATTTTATACGACTCGTACACAATACGAATATAATTGGTTCAGACAAAACTTACATTATTTAAATATTTTAAGATAGGGCCTATGTACATTATTTCATTTGTGCACACAGCTACGCTATTATTTGATACTTCCTTATCTATCGTTCGGAATCAGGACAATATTTTTAAACTTACGCAAAGTTGCTGACGACTAGTGAAGAAATTTAAAAGTTTCGAACTAACAAAACGGAATAGGTTAACGACTCTAGCCACAAGCAGCAGCGGATCCAGAGGGGGGGCTAAGGGGCTCAAGCCCCCTACAAAAGCATCTGGGTCCACTATTGTTTTAGTGTTTGCCTTGATAAAGCCTAGCCTCAGCTGGGTCAAGCCCCTCCCAAACCAAAATCCTGGATCCGCCACTGGCCACAAGTAAATGTTCTCAAAATTGTATTTCAATGAAAAAAAGTCACAAATGTTGGTTAAAATATGATAAGCAAAACACTAGCGAAACTATGAAACAGCAATATAGCATGAAATTTCGTATTTTCAACGGAAAAAGTTATTTACAAACAGTAAGGTATAACCGAGCATATTTATACACACACACACACTTATTATTGCAAATATAATTTAACAGAATTAAATGCGTAATAAGTACCTACATGCTTGTTGCATAAGATATTGATAACTGGCAGCATTATTGTAATTTCTGTTCACTTAAATGCATGTAATTGTTCCGTCATAATCATTAAATTAACAAACACAAAATGTATAAACGTGGAACCATTGAAATTTCAAAACACTGAACTATTAGAACAATACCTTTGTTATTTCTTAACACCAAATTGCAACTCTTTCATAATATTATATTACGTAATGTTATACTATATTATAGATAATGTAATAAACAAAACATCTATGTTTGCTTTTGCGTACTGGCGTGAATTGCGCGGGCGTTCTGTGATATTACTTTTTCCTTATTTTTTTATTACCGACTGTACCTGTGCTCGGCGCGCAAGATAAATTCAGCCTATCACTTGCTGACGCGGCGGGTCAGTGATACAGCGGTGTTTGTTTACTTCGAAACTCAGCTAAGAGTGAACAGAGAAACGTTGTTTGTTTGTCCTTTTGCAAGGGCCTGGATTCAGTTGTCTTTTGACAGTAGCAATGAGCAGGTCGCGCATGACGCTAGTAGTCTGCGTTTTTACGAGTCAAAATGTTTTCTATAACTAGGATTGAGTTGTACAAAGTCATTAAAGTGCAAACAATGTGAAATTTAAAGCATTATCACGCGTTTACCTTCGTCGAGCGAGCCACGGGCATAGAAGATAAATCGGAGAAGGTACGAGCACAAATTAAAAAGGATGTAGCCCGCGAGGTCTCTAAATTTAAATCTAAGCTGGACAGCGTTCAGAGAGGAGAAGAAAAGTTCCTGTCGAAATTTGCAATCACTGCCTTCAGCCTAATCACATCCGGTTTATGTTCGTCAGTCTTATGCTTTTCAATATTTCAAATCAATTTCCAAATGACCACTTCACATTTAAAGGTAAAAACTGCGAGCTAAAAATAAGTTTTATGGTATTTGAATTAAGCAGCCTCAAAAACCCCGAGGCTCTACATTTTACGTGCAAATAATGTTTTGACACTTCCGAAGTTATTCCGAACAAATTGCGGAGAAGTCATCTCGAATTTTGAAAGCAACATTAACAGATTTGCTATCAGTTTTGTTGGGAACCCAACCAAATCCCGTTTTCTGCGTCAAACGCTTCTTTTTGGCTGTTTCAAAGTAGTTTCGAAGTAACTAGTTCGAATTTTATGTAAAAATAAACAAATTGAATTCAGCGACCTCGAAATCATTCAGGGGACAATTTTTTAACGCTACTATCAATGTTGTGGTATTTTCGAAGTAATTTTGATTAAAATTCGAAGTAATGTTATTAAATTTTGACGTAACATTCAAAGATGTACAATTAGGGACCTCAGAAACCCAGCAAATACAGTTTTCTGCGTCAAAGGCATATATTCGCCGTTTTCGAAGTAATTTCGAAGTTAATATTTCGAATTTCGATGTAACAACAATGGATTTGAACTCAGCGACCCCGAAAACCCCCGAGTACGATCATTCGCGCCAACTGTCAAACCTATTTGACTTTTGGCCAGGGAATTCGGATTTGGCCCCACTGTGCGGCCTCCAGTTATATGAGCGGTCCAGGCAAGATATGGAGATAAATAAATGGATTTATTAGATACTTCGGGTAATATAATAACATCCAAAATGACATGAATTAGTTATACAAGTGTAAGGCATTCAATACAAGGTGTACTAAGCAGTTTAATTATAGTGACGCACTGTGGAATGACCTTTTTCTTTTGTAGATTTTCAACTGACTCGAGTTTTTCTATGCACCATCTTTCAAAGTGAGATACAATCTTAAATATCTCAATTCAAAAAATATTTGCAATAAATTTTATCTATGGCAATGCATGAAATAATTTTGTTCTTTATTGAATACATTGCGTTTAAGGTTTGTTTATGAAAAACATTTAACCGGCGATGGGATAGGGGGGAATTGGGGACATAAAGGAAGTCAATGTAACGTATTTGTGTAAACAGAAAATTATTAATGACTTTCATTCGAACGAATATTAAAATATGTAGTACTGAATTAATAGGACAAATATTAAGAAAGTTCGTGGATTATGCCATTAACGTATTACGTCACACGCCACCGAAACATCGTCGCTAATTTTTTGAGGAATATTACCAAATGGGTGAGCGGAAAAAAATATAACTCAAAAACGCTTAGGCATAGGGTTTGGTGCAAGTTGTGTTAAAACGTTTGACAAGTTGTATGTAGTAATAATGAAAATAATGACAATAATGAAAACAAGTAAAAAATTGTTTCCGTTAACGAGTTGAGCTTAGGTAACATTAATGTAAAATTTTAAAAATGCCTTTGTTTAAAAAATATGAAAGAGATATATATATATATATATATATAAATACCTGAATCGGCCTATCATTAAATTGAAAACATGTTTAAATTGTACTCAATAATATTTACTGCAAACTTTTGGTTGAAACCATTTAAAAGTACCAAAACGAAAGGAATTCTCTAGGAACACTCGTGCAAAACACACAAATAACTGGTTATAACTGAACTAATATTCTCTATAGTTACATATGTTTACATATTTTATATTAACATAATTATATTAAACAGCCCTCATGTGGGCACATTGCTACACTATTTAGAAATTACTTCCTTACCTATTGTCAGGAAAGTAGAAATCGGATAGTAACATTTAGGAATTAAGAAAATATTTGCAATTTCCACTTTCTTCCATCGTTCTGTGAGCTGTTTCAACTCAGCTTGTACAGCGACGCATCTTTTTGTACGTGACGTTTGAACAGCATCGTACAAAATCGTCGATTTATCCTTTGATTAATTTATTGTCCAATTTTATGTATCATCAAACGGTGTGTACTCAAGTTAGTGTATTGTGTATGTAAATGTTTACTTTGAAAGTGTTTATGTAATTTTGTGATATTCCCAATTCCATCTCCACACATTGATATTATTCCTTCCCATATTACTTCATATTTACTTGTCTTGAACTAACTTAAATTGCCTTGTTGAATGCTTTGTTTGACCAATTTTAATGTCAATCTTCAGTTCATTTCTGTACTAACTAAAAGCCTATTAGAGTACCCTAGAGAGAAAGAGATTCTTGCAATTGCTTTACTCACACTGAGCTTAGTCAGAATAATATTGTTTGACTTAATTATATGATATATATCTATTAACCTACTCAATTTATCACAAACTGAAACTGGCTAATCTCCACCGATGGAAATCGGAATATCAAATCTTATATTAGTATTATCTTAAAAAGTTATGTAAATAAGTATTTATGTGTTAAGATATGCTGATCGACTATGATGCAGGAATTTGTATTCATATGGTTGTAATGAAACCTGGCCAGATAGTGGTTAATAATATAGATCTGACAAGTTAATATTTATATTTCATGGTAGATTTGGCTGGACAGGACAATGATATACAGTTTATGAAGGTAAATTGGCGCCCTAGAATCCGTAAGTAATTTATTACCCTATACTCAAATTTTAATATTCAGAGTACATTTAAATATTGCATTAAACCGACCAAGTATATGTTAGAAGTAGGTGTTTGTTTCTATGGGCTTTGACTTTTCAACTTTGATATGAATCGATATCAAAGTTGAAGGTGCGGAGTAACATAGAGTTCTGAACGGCACGGTGAAATAGGGCTGTCTTCTCTTGCAGGCGGCCACCAGTCACAAGGAGGAAACCGTTGGCGTGGGCATACCTTCTTGCGGTCTAATGGGCATTAGAATTTTTTCGCGAACTTCATGGCCCTACTTATTAGTCGTGAATAAATTATTTTGACGTGGCAACGTCTAATAAATCGATGAACGCCGGCTGCACGCACGAAAAAAAGGCCCGTAACGCACATTGTCCCGTTTCGCTGTGTCCCGTTACGCTCATTGTACGCTTGCGCCGCATATATCTCTATTCCACTCGATCGGAACAATCATCGATTTAACTTTTTCGAGGCACATTAAACTTGAAACACTCACATTAGTTTCCTACTTTAACTTTTCCTATCATCGTCCTATCCTTAACAGAATAACACAGATTGGAAGAAGTTAAATAGCAAACATGTATAAAAGTTATAGTTAAAATAATCTCTTCGTTAAAGTAATAAACATATTTGAATTAATGAGTGCAAATAAAAGTAAATTTATCAATTAAATTGTAGATTTAATTTCACTCCTTCTTTGTATCCATACAAAATAGTGATAATTCAATAAAAATGATTCAATTTTATTCATAAAAGTATGCAATCATTTCATCAATATTTTGTTATGACGTCACGTTAAACTATCGTCCGTAAACCGACTTTACAGACAACCAATTTTTTTTGGATATGCGATTGTTCTCCGGAAATGTGTCTTTTTTGTTACGCATTAAGAGACATTTAAATACAATGTTCCTGAGAGCTTTACCCATTTGTCTAACTGTTTTAAATAATAGGTGTTGCTTTAACTCACCCGTGTTTCTCCACTCTTGATGTCTGTACCAAATTTGCCAACGATTTCTTACTTTTAACACCGTTATTCAGTTTCTTGATAAAAAAAAAAGGTTGGTTGTCTAGACCAAGCGACAAGGTAAACAAAAAATCTAGCTTCCTTTAAGTGCAGGCTGAAAAAACATCTTTGTAACACCTGCTAACCATCGGCGCTACCCTATTGCTTGAATCTGTGTGTGAATGTGCGAGTGACTGGTTTTAATGTAGTAGCACCTTTTTTTTTTTAAATACTATTTGCTGTATGTTTAATCACTTCCCTTTTTATGTATGTCTATGCTTAATTTTTAATTACTTTAAATTAGTTATGGTTGAATCTTTGGTAATAGTTAATATTTTAACATTAAGTTAAAATTTTAATTTTTTCTCTTAATATTTAGTCAACATCTGCTTATATAATGCTTAATTTTTAATATTCCACTATTTGATGTAATTTCAGAAAAGTGGTTAAGTGTAAGAAAAGGCTTACCGCCTTAACTTCGCCACCAATGAAGACGATAAATAAATAACTAAATAAATAAATTTTCGCCACTTTGGCATTTTGACAGAGCCGAAAATGCCGTAGACTGCACTCCAACTCTATCGCTCCGTCTGCAGTTTGGCAACAACGTAGAGGACGACAACCAGGGATGGGACGAGCTCAGCATTTCTGAGAATCGGGTATCAACACGAGTGTTTGGTGTCAAAGATAAAGATTAGACCCGGGAGGGGTGGGAGGTGGGGAGGAGGAAAGGATCGACTGACGCGCTGTCCTACGGACAACAGTTGAACTTTTTTCTCATTCTTGCCCTGTGTTTCTGAAAACGGCCAACAGATGTGTTAGCATTGGAAATTTATTGTCGTAGCCGAGGGCCTAATAAGCCTTAAGTTTCGTAGCCGCGCGGCCAATTAGTCATGCAGTCTCGTAACCATGCGTTCTGGAAGTTTCGTAGTCCTATAGCCTCGCGATCACGTAACCTTGAAGACTCGCAATCCCATAGTCTCGTAACCTCATAGCTCGTAGTCACGTTTTCGTGATGCATTGGTGCCTCGTAGACTTTAAGCATAGTAAGCAAGTAGCCTTCTAATCTTATAACATAATGTTGATGGTGCATTTGGAGCAAAAGAGAAAATTCCGACGAAGACAGATGCGGCAATTGGAGCCTTGTAGTCGAGTAGCTTCGTAGTCAAGTACTCATGCAGACTTGTATTCCTCTATCCTCGCAGTCACGTAAAATCGTGTTCTAGAAGCTTCGTAGCTCTGTAGCCTCGCAGTCTCGTAAACTTGAAGAATCGTAGTCACGTAGTCTCGTAACCTCATGGCTCGTAGTCGCGTAGTCATGATGTCTTGGGAACTGGTAGAATTGTAGCTACGTAGCAAATTTGCCTCGTAGAATTGTAGCTATGTAAACAAGTAGTCATGTAATCTAATAACATAATGCTGGAGTAGTTGGAGCCGAGAAGCTTTGTATTCTTGTAGTTCCAAAGACATGTAGTTTCGAAGCCAAGCGGTCTTTTAGCCATGCTGTCTCGTAGCCATGTATAACTCGTAACCAGCTAGATCCTTTTAGACTCGTAGTCTTGTGGCCTCATAGTCTCTTAGACTCGTAGAATTATATGCAATTATATTTGTAGCTGATGAGACAAATGATAGTTGGAGCCAATGACTGTAGGAGCCAATGACTGATGGAGTTACTTGACTGATGGAAACAATAGACTGATGGAGCCAATGACTATTGGAGCCAATGACTATTGGAGCCAATGAATATTGGAGTCAATGAATATTGGAGCCAATGAATATTGGACCCAATGATAATTGGATCCAATGACAAATGTGCTGCCTTTTCGTTGATGGTGCTGCCTTTTCGTAGATAGTGCTGCCTTTTCGTTGATGGTGCTGCCTTTTCGTTGTCGGTGCTTCCAAATGTGTTGCCTTTTCGTTGACGTTGCTTCCAAAATGTGCTGCCTTTTCGTTGGCGGTGCTTCCAAATATGCTGCCTTTTCGTTGACGGTGATTCCAAAATGTGCTTCCTTTTTGTTGACGGTGCTTCCAAATGTGCTGCCTTTTCGTTGACGGTGTTTCCAAAATGTACTTTCTTTTTGTTGAAGGTGCTTACAAATGTGCTGCTTTTCGTTGACGGTACTTCCAAAATGTGCTTCCTTTTTGTTGACGGTGCTTCCAAATATGCTGCCTTTTCGTTGTCGGTGCTTCCTCCTTTTTGTTGATTGCGCGTAGTACAAAATTTAGTGACTGAATATTTACTAGTTTAAAACTTTTTGGTGTTACTAAAATATTTTAAGGTCACTTGGTCCTTCAGTAGGTATAAAAATGTCACGATGGACTAATTGAATATAATTGGCTAACGACGAAAAGGTCATGCGTTCCTGAAATGACTAGCCTATACGTCTGATATTGAAATGACTCGTTCTCATGGTCTGAAGACAACTGGTCTGTATGTGCGGCTTTGTACATGAACGGCTTATAGGTTATTTAGATTATTGAAAAATTAGACCTTTTTGTTAGGCTAATCGCCACTGTATTGAATTCGTTGGTCAGGTATATTGTCTTGAGTTGTTATTCGTAGAGTGAATGATTAATAAACTCCGCGAAAGGTAATGGAAAACAGAATCTAAAATTTGTTTAATAATTAGTTACAACTGTCACTGGTCAAGAATCGAACCGTGGACAGGAATCTATCGATACAATTTGTAAATTAATAATTGATTTTTTCGGAGACTTTTGGATTTTTTCCCGCATTTCTAGCTAAATAATTACATGATTTCAAGATGGCTCCCAAATTTCAATATGGCTGGTACCTCAGTAAAAATAAATGATTACTGCACTGTAGCAGGTTAGAATAAAACTAGCATGATGGTAAGACGAGTACACACATGATGGTGTCCTCCAGCAGACGAAAAAAAAGATGGTGGCAATGACCACTAGCAGATGGTAGCTCCTGATAGCATGTACTGAACATAAAATGTCGGATCCATGATGAACGTCAAGGTCAAAGTCAAATATCAAGGTCAAGGTCAAATTTTAAGGTCAAGGTCAAATTTTAAGGTCAAGGTGTAAGTTCAGGGTCAAGGTCAAATTTCAAGGTCAATGTCAAATTTCAAGGCCATGGTCAAAGTTTCAAGTCAAGGTCAAAGTTCAGGGTCAAGGTCAAAGTTCAAGGTCAAAGTCAATGACAAATTTCAATGCCAACAGACGAGGTTAAAGTTATGGTGAACAGAAAATTATACTAACATGTCGCCAGCACACTCTAGCAGACGAAAACAAGATGTGTCTTCCAGCAGACGAAGACAAGATGGCGGACATGACATCATACTTGTTGACGATATATACCTTGTTATTGGTTGTATGTCAGTCTGTAGGTGGCTTCTGTGGAGGAAGGATCGTTCGCCATTTTAATTTTTTTTGCCCTCACCGGGTTCGAACTGAGGACTCCAAGCTCCGTGCTGTAAAAGTTTGTTTTTTAAATATTTTAATTTAATTGTTATTAATTGAATGTTTTTATAAATTTTAAATTTCTTCTTAAAAATCGGATAATAATAAATTTTATAGATGGCGTGCGTAACGGAAATTGCAACGGTGACTTCATTATCCATGATGACGTCAGAGGCTTATCGGAGGCTGTAGACATAGATGCTAAAGCCAATATATGGACATTTCTAGCTGCTGGTATTTTTAAGGACTAAAACGGGAAATTTTCCTTCGAAACGGGAATTTTTTCCTTGAAAACGGGAAATTTTGTCCTTAAAACGTGAATTTATGAGTCATTTTTAGTCATTTTTGAGGAATTTTGAGGAATTTTGGGCAAATTTTGGCAAATTTTGACAAGTTTCGATGGTCAAATACAAGGTCAAGGTAATAGGTCAAGGTCACGGACATCCAAGATGATCAGAGATGGCGGTCGGCACCTCGGCACTTCACCCTGAACCCTATGCCCGGACCGGCTAACCTATACTACTAGTGACACTTGTAACCTTTGAATGAAAATCAAACATTCTATCAATTAGAATCGTCCATATAAATAGTTTCACAACTATCCTCTGTGAAAACTAGCCCCTATGACAACTAGCCCCTATGACAACTAGCCCCTGTGACAACTAGCCTCTGTGACAACTATCCTCTGTGACAAATAGCCACCGTGACAACTTGCCCCTTTGACAACTAGACCCTGTGACAACTAGCCACTTGACCACTATCTCTTATGACAACTAGTCCCTGTGACAACCAACCCCTTTGACAACTAGCCCCGTTACAACTAAGCTCCCGAGACAGCGATAGCCATTTAATAATCGGTGGATTCCCGTGAATTTCCTGTTATTACTTGGATAGATGCTGGAATACAAACAATAATACACTTGAAATGCGTTCTTATTCGACCACGTGTAATTTTTCACGCCCAAATAATAAACAAGAAATATTAAAGGTGGCTCTACTTATGTACGTGGGTTAGAAGTTATACTTCTTTTTGATTTAAGACACTAAACTATTTTGCAATTACCTGTCATAAAATTAATTAAATAAATATTAAGTATAAACTCTTCTATATTCTCTATTATAAAACTCTGACGTTTTTTTTTTGTTTTTTGTTTGTTTGTTCGAGCATCTTTCAAAAACCACTGGACTGATTTTAATGAAATGTTAATCCTTATAAATGGGTTTTGCTAACTTAAAAAACCAGGCTAAAGGTAATTACAGATTACCACCCCTAAATTAGTGAAAAAAGGGGAATTTTATTTTAAAATTAATAAAACAATCTCAGAATCAAATTGACCGCAATAAATAATACTTTGTTACAATAATAAACAAACATATACAAACAATATGAAATTATATATTTTTCAAAATTCAACCCCTCAGGGGGAAAGAATTGGTAAGTATGTTTTTATGTTTAGTAATTATATCTCCGAATTCAATTTAGTGAAATAAATTATACTGGGTAAAATTATTTAACTTGCAAAATATACCAAGAAAATTGATTTATTTTGCGAAATTCATTCCCTAAGAGACGAAAATAGGTAAATATGTCATTAAGATGAATAATTTTATCTCCTAATTTGATTATGCGTAGTAAATGATATTGGATACCAATAATAAACGTTAGAAATTAACAACCACAATTTTTTATTTTGCGAAATTCCTACCCTATAGGGTAAAATGTGGCTAAGAATGTTTTTTTAAATTAAAATTTGTATACCAATATTAACCGTACGATAAATACCAATAAAAAATTATATTTTGTGAAAATCAATCCTTGGATAGTGAAAAGTATTAGGTTTTTTTAAAGATTAATAATAATGTATCCGAATAAAATTAAACATCATAAATTATTTTTGGTACCAATAATAAACTTACGGAATATATGAAAAACAATTTATAATTTTGTGAAAACCAACCCTTTAGGTGTAAAAACGAGGTAAATATCAATTGAAGGTAATTAAATATATCTACTAATTTAATCAAGCATTAAAAATTATAAAAGTGACAAATAATAAACATACGAAACATACCAAACACAAATTTACCATTTTTTCAATATGCAACTTCTAAGGGGTTAAAATGGATAAATATGGGTTTAAGATTGGTAATTATTTTTATAAATTAAATTAAGCACATATTATTTTAAGTTACAATAATAAATATTCGAATACAACCATCCAAATATTTACCAGATTGTGATTTTCAAACACTGAAGTTTTGTAAAAGGGGTGTGTTTATAAAATAAAAAAAACGTGCACTTCAAACCCAATTAGAATAAACAATTAAGAAACTAAAAAACTTGCATATAGAGTAATATATTTCTTACTTTTTACGTTTATTAAAATTCGTCTGTTGATAGGGATGAATATGTGGTAAGTTTTCATTTATTAAAAAAATAATCGCATTACCGAACCAAATAATTAACTAAGATATAAATTAATGGTAATAATAAAAAACCAAACTGGTTTCACTGAGTCCCGAGGCGCAGTGCTAGTACGTGCGAGTGACACCACGAGAGGTCGGCTGTTCGCCACTAGAGGGGTGTTGAGATGTAGTTGCAATGCCACGACAAACCCGACAAACTGCCGTCCAACGTTCCAGCGCCTAGGATCACGACGACAACATTAACCCGACGACTCCTGATTTGGCTGTCTACAAATTATTCCAAGCCAAATACTTCCATAAATTGCAGTAAACAATGCGGAAAAAAGTGTATAAGAGATAAAAACACCTGCCCTCTCAGCCTATGTTTTTTTTTGTTGCTCATTTATCTAGTTCTTCAACCTAAAGTCATTCAGAAAATCATGAGCCTGAACTTTAGTAAATAAATTTCTTCGCTCATCTTGTCCATTCGTAAATTAAATCTTCACCAATCTACAATAACAGCATTGACCATAAAAACAATGATATCCGTTTATATAAACAGATTAAGGTAATTCACAAATATTAAAGTGTACCCCCACGTAAAACGAAATTTAATTTTTCAGCATAAATATTTACCATGACGGTAAAAATTTTAAAATTTAGTTCTGTAAGGTTTCCGTTTGCACTTCCATTTCGCTTTCCGTCGAGCAGCAGGACACGATGATATCAGAAATATAATCTATTCCTTGTGGGACGTCGGGGCGCGTAATTTGTTTAGGTGACGTCACGGCGACCTTGTATTTCGTTGGCTACTGAGTCGAGCCCGTCGTGGCATTGCAACTTCGGCATAAAGGAGTGTGTGTGTCGGGATTTGCTGCCGACGGTCGTAAATTAAAAAAAAGTGTGATTGGAATCCACGCGGGACGCAAGTTTATCTTTTTTCTAATTAGGTATAAATACAGATATATTATTAGCAACTTTTTTGTAAAATATATTATAATCCAGAATAATAAGGATGCGGGTATGACCTAAAAATAAAATAATAATGTATCGATGAAAATAAATTAGTAATGTCATTTATTGAACAAGAGGTAATGTATTAAGGATGCAGTTATGATTTCAAATGAAAAAAATAATTCAAGGTTAAAGTTTTCGAATATATGATACGAAGAATTCATGATTTTATTTGACAAAAACATAAATAAATTATGGTGATCAGTTTATAATATTTATGAATCATCATCTGATATATTATAAGTGTCTCTCATAGTAAGAATTGGCTTATGATAGCTTAAATGCGGCACAATTATTTGGGATTTGATAACTTATAAATTCCTAGAAAATACACCATCAATTATTAAACCCAACCTGTTAGTTGGTGTATAAAGTTAATTGCCTAAATAAATAACTATTTTCCACATGAATAAATAAATTGTAGACACTTTAAATAAAATAAACATGTTAGTGTCACTCGTTAGCCGTTACGAAACCTGAAGAGTGACATACACAATCAGCATTACGAGAATTACGTAGCATCACTGCTGCGTCGTTTCTACCTTTCCCCTGCCGTCTCCCCAACACGCCGTTACAACTTACAAATGCTACGCTACGTACCTATCCTCCTCTTGACGTCTTCTCATTCGACCGCTAGTGCATATGTTGGAGTGATTTTGCCGCTGACGCACTCTCCTCCTCAGACGGTTCCCCCAACACGTACTTAAATATTCCCCTAATAAAATTGGAATTTTCGTAATGCTCTAAAATGTTAGCCCCCTCAGCAAAGAAGTTTCACTTTTGAAAGCTGGTGCGCGGAACGGAAGTATGCGGTAGTGACGTTGCGCGTCAGCGGAAGTGTCAGCGGGGCCGGGACAACTGGGGACCTGGGACGTGTGCCCAGCGGCGTACAGCTGTGCGCGAGGCTGTGGAACACTGGGTGAACTTCAGCAGCGTGTGGTCAAATAAGTCGCGTCGATCCATGCTAATCCTGGTCCCTACTGAAGAATTTAAGTCTTCAGGTTTTAGTTTGCATCGTCGTATCCAAACATTTTGGCACGTCAGTAAAATTCCATTATTATCATTTCATTGAATACTTAACGCTCTAGCAAATGTATCGTCACTGCTAAGAGGAAAAGGCTCATGCAAAAATTTTAATGAACCTTTTTTGGAAAATTTTTATTAAGATCAGCGGTTATGAGAATTAACTGCATTTAATTATTTGTAAAAATAGCTTTATATGAGATACATGTCCCGTATAACATTTGTAAGATTCGGTTTTACTGAAAGTTTTAGAAGCCGGTAGAATAATGAATTATTTGCATGGCAGAATAATGCGTAGCAGCAGAACTTCACTAAAACTTTTTTTTTTTTGTAATTTTACGTAACACTCTTTGAGGAGGCATGTCTGATATATAAGCTTTTTATTTCGATATGTAAATTATTTTTATTATTTATTTTATGTATTTTAATTAAATGTATCCTGGGTATGCAGTGGTTATGGACTGTAATAGTTTTAATTTTATGGTATGTTTAGTAAGATTTTAAGAATGTTATAGCTTTCCAAACTATAAATTTAATTCACTGCTTGCATTATTTGTAAACAGAATTTTATGGTTTATAGAATATAAAATAATCATAAATTACTATTTAATATTGTTTGCTACAAGTTCCTATTTACAAATAGATCAACTTAATATTAGCATAATTAATATAGTTATTGTTTGGACATCCCATAGATGGGAGAACAATGTAATAATTTATTACATATAGGTATGATATTAAGTAATTTAGTAAAGTTTGATTTGATTTTGAGATACGTAACTGCTGCTTGCTGTAGAGTACCGAAGTTGTGGTTTCTGACTCGTGAAATTAGAGCGTTCCACGTTAGGTCGAATGAATCCTGTATGTATCATTGAAGGATGGAGATGATCTAAACAACTGGTAGCCAACACACCTCGGGAATCAGTAAAAACTTTAGATTACAAACTGGTACCCAAATATACTGCGTTTTAGTTTAAGTGTGAAGATTTTTACGTTTCCATTAACCACAAATTTTTTTAATAGTACTTTTCTCAGAAATAAATGTAGGAATGTTTAAGTGTTAAAATAAGGAAGTTGATTAGTTACGTGTCATAGAAGTGCACTATATCGTTGTATAGGCTATATGTAGCCTACTCGGTTACGTATTAAAACTTTTCATATTTATATACAGAGTTGGATAAGGAAAACTTCAAGTTTCGATGGCGTTTCTTCCGATGACCAAAGCTTAAAGTATTTGGTCTAACTACTTAATGCAGTAAAAGTTGAATGGGGGACCAGTTTAAGGCCTCAGTTTAATTGCTCGAGCTTCTCCCCGCCCTACTCCTTCACAACCGCGTCTAGGTATTTACGAGGTACTTTAAAACGGCCGCCACGCGAACACTACGCATTTCGTCTGCAGGCGGCTCGGGCAAGAGCGGTCCCGCAACGAGCGTGGCTGGTACCAAAAGTTACTGCCCCTTCGCGCGGCAGTTTAAAGCGACACGTTAATGCCCCTCCCGTAATGCTGACTTCCTCCTCCTCAATTATAAATTTGTCACCCCCGGGGTGTTGAATTGCAAAGTGCGCTCATGTATAGTTGAGAAAGAGAGAGAAGAGACCCGTGGTGGACACGCTACCAGGACCATGGGAGAAAGGGTCATTTCATTAACTATTTACATTCTGGAATCCTTTTGCAGGCCGCTCTTCCCTACTCGCACTTCCCCACCTAGCCCCCCGCCCCCTCCTGTCTCACCAACCTCCACCTCTCGAAACCACCCCTCACTCCTAACCCCTGCATACTTGATGTCTCGCCTCTGCCAGCGCCTTCCGAGTAATGTACCAAACGGGCAAGTCATAAAGAAGTATACTTGGTGGGGGATCTGGCCGAATGGGTCCCCAGATGTATTATTTTTTTTAACCCTCATCCCCTGCCAGACGGGAAGGAAGCGAGGGAAAAAAATGGGGGAAAGGAAACGAAGGGTGCGTTTGTATCGCAGTATCCTAGGTTACGACCCTCGTATACGTATATAAGACCTACCCGTGCTGGCAGTAACACGGTCGGTGAGGAGGGTCGGGATACTTCCTCGCCTTTCTTGGAGCCGGATACCGCGCGGCTGCGCCATCAATTATACAGGGCGCCGCCTTCTTCCTGATCCGGACTTACAGGTGCACAGTTCGCGGTCAGGTATGGCCGGCGCGGGAAGATTGCTGTGCGCGCGGAGATGGACTTCCGAGACGACTCCTCCGGCCCGCCCAAAAGATACAGCTGTCTTTCATACATCCCCTGGTGTCGTTTGTGCGAACCGCAGTAGCGTACAGCTGGAGGCCTGAAAAACTCATGTTATTATTATATTATATTTAGAGAGGATACAAAGTAAACCATTATGCACCTTCACTGTGTTCTCTTATGACTATGGGTAGTTTTGATACGTGCCAAAGTAACAATGATAAAAAATAAAATGTGAGTCTTTTTTTTTTTTTAAGTTTTTGCCAAAGATGCGTAACATCTTACCTCCTTAACTTGTTCTAAATTTCCAAATACGTTTATAATACGAAACTTGGACACGAAATTTAACGTAGAAGCCTTTACAATAATGCCGAGCATGATAAATATTTTAAAATTGTGCCCAACAAAATTGTTTGTGAATCACCTGTAGTTTCCGCACCCGCCGCTAGTATTCGTTGCCGGAGCAGCTTATTCGACTATTGAATCATACAATTTACAGAGTGAAAAAGACTCGAAAAATACTAAACGTATGCATTGGACCTGATTTTCGAAAAAGAATTTTATTTAAAAGCTACCCACCTTATTAAAATTCATTAAAAAGTTAATAATATAAATTTTCTCTCTGTTTTTGTGAACTATCGTTTGCGCCATTCACTCGAGATGGCAGAATCGTGGTAACACATTTCCGTTTCATGAGATTTCAGTTCCATTCACAAAATTACGCCCAACAACTACACCAAATTACATTTATATACCGTGAGATAAGATGTTACACACAAAAAATATGTGAGCGAGTATTTTAGTATTCGCCAAATATGTGAAAACATCTAACCTTGGTAACGAGAAAATTCATGCGTTTTGTATGTGAATGTAGTGGTGACATCAACCGTTTAAGTTCTTTAGTTAATGATATCTTATAAAGAATAATCAATGCAAGTTTTCTAAGTGCACAGCAACTTTATTAACAAGGACGCTATTCCCAATTGTGTTACGATTACATATGAACCCAGCATAACAAGATATTTCGTTTCTGTAAACCAGCCTGCAGCGGGACACGGGACAGTACAACTGCCTGGCGAATATGTTACGAGCCTGTTTCACATGTCTAACTGAAATGAAGTAAAATGACACAGTAGTATATAATTGGGCATACTGGATCAGGATGCAGGATGTGGATTGTGATTGTCGGTCCGCCATCTTGGATTTGTGACGTCACGGCGGCAAAAATTCCTCAAAATTCCTCAAAAATGCCTCAAAATGACTCAAAATTTCCCGTTTCAAGAAAAAATTTCCCGTTTTCGAGGGAAAAATTCCCGTTTCGAGGGAAAAATTCCCGTTTCGAGGGAAAAATTCCCGTTTTATTCCTTAAAAATCCCAGCGGCTAGAAATGTCCTTAAAGAGGCTTAAGCATCCTTAACTCAAGCCTCAGTTAAGCCTCTATCAGGACTTGACCTTGACCTTTGACCTTGACCCCGGCGGCCATTTTGGATCCGCCATCTTGGATCCTCCATTTTGGATCCGCCATCTTGGATCCTCCATTTTGGATCCGCCATGTACAATAAGCGTAACGGGACACTGCGTAACGGGACACAGCGTAACGGGGCAAGTAGGTCACGGTCGCCAATTTAAAATCCGCCATCTTTAAATCGAGCGCCCCACTCATTATGATGAAATTTTCGTCTCTGTCATCATATTGATTTTTTCTGTTCTGCTGGAGGCCGCCATCTTGAATACCGTCAACTTAGTTATTGTTGTTTGTTCCTAGATAGCGCCAGCGTCACTCTGTCTCATCACATAAGGTCGATGTTTCATTACCTACCAGAGCTATTATGGTCCTTATCGACATATCAAATTAATTTTTTTATGCAAAATACATTGGAAGCGCTGTGATTCGAACCAGCGAAGCTCTGATCGCTAGGTTGGAATACATACGCCTTTAACCGCTCGGCTATCGATACATTTACCAGACTGAGAATTAAATAAGGTATATAAAAAAAATAACATGCATATTCGGACTTGAATTTTTTTAAATTTAAAGTTATAATAGCAATTCCTGTTCGAGACAGAACCGCCATCTTGTATTAAGTCGTAACCGTTGCAATTTCCGTTACGGTCGCCATCTTTAAAATCCGCAATTTTAATGCTAGAGATTCGGGAATAATTCCAAAATTCATTAAATAAATTTGTAATCTACATTCTGATTGATTATATCGATTCCCGTCCTTGGTTCGATCCCTGACCGATACCAAACAACTTTAATACTTTAAAAAAGTACCACTAAAGTGACAGGTTTGAGAAAATAAAAACGCAGCAAGTTCCTTTAAAAAACTTTTATTACATACTACACTACTACAAGTACAAAAAAAAAAAACACTGACAAATTACTAAAGTCTTGTGGATTTCTCGACGTCTGCATCTGCCACCCACGTATTAAAGCGAGGTGGAAAGCCCCACCACTTGACGTAGGACAGTCCATTTCTTCGTTTTATAATCTTCTCCACCAAGTACGTATCGGGATACAACGTAGGCTGAATCTCTTCGGCATAGAAGCCGCCATGGATAGGTTTGTGGTCCAAATCTTCGAGGTAGTAGGTCCTAGGCTCTGATTCACGAACATGTGTCACACGGAAAAGTTCGGGACTCCAGTTCGCAGTGAAACCTTTCTCGAAGATACCTTTCTGCTTGGAGATTCGCACAATGTCACCGACGTTAGCTTTACGCTTTCGTGGATCTTTCTTCTTCGTGTTGGAAAACACTGTTTGAAGCAGGCGATTGTCCGTTACGTCCTTTGGCTTCATTTTCGTGGTAGAATGCACCGTGGAATTATACTCGCTTATTAGTTTCGGCAAGATGTCAAGCCACTTGTAATTTCCGTTAGCCGTGAACTGCCGCCACATCTTGGAACGCAAAGTTCTGTTAAACCTTTCGACAACGGAGGCTTTTACGTTACTAAATGTAGAGTAGTGTTTGATGCCATACTTCTTCATCAAAGCCTTGAAGGTTGCATTGTAGAATTCTTTCCCGAGATCCGTTTGAAAGGTGCGACGGTACACGTCCATCACGCAAAATATTGTTCATGGCCTTGGCTACGTCAGTTGCAGTCTTTGATTTTACAGGTCTAGCCCAAGCGAACTTGCTATAAACATCGATGACTGTCAACATGTACTTGAAACCTTTATTCAATCGGGAATACGGTATCATCTCAACAAGGTCCGCCTGGAATAAATCGTCAATTCCACGAACTATGACTTTGCGACGAAGGTATTTCCGTCTAGCAGGAGCATGAAGTTCGCGAGCGATTCCGGTTCGACTCATTGTATGTAGCCGTCTTCCTTCAGTTCTTCAAGTATGGAGACTATTTCGTTGATGTGCGAATAGTTTCCTACACTAAGCGAAGCATGTAGAATTCTAAGGCGATCAACTAATTCATTAGGGTCGTCCCAATATACATAGTCAAATATCTGGCCACTTTCTAGCTTTTTTAAACCTTCTCCGTGTATTGTTAGTTCACTGAAGAGATTAGCGAGAATGTCCATTTTTTCATGATCTACGTCTTTATATACACCACTATCTGGATCGTTATCGCGAAAATGTGCATTGGTTAGCTCTAGCAGTTTTTTGTACTCTTGTAAGTCTTTGTGAGAATATCCTTTAGGTTCCCTACGAAACAGCAATTCGTACAGACCCGGAGTCCCGCGCGTTTTGAACGCTTCTACGCGCACGATATTTCCTGGTAAAAAGTCTATTTCTTTAGCATCGAGGAACCACTTATTATGTTTTCTGTACACTCCGTAGGTCGTGTCATTATTCCGGCTCGTAAACGATATCAGGTATGGTCGGACCATTGCATTAACTTGATGTCCCTTTTTCGGTATTTTTTTCTTGTGCATGGACTCTGTACTCATTAAGTCCTCTTCTTCTCGATCTGGTTCATACTTTCTCTTCTTTACAGTCGGCATTTCATCTTCAACTTCTGTCTTCACAATGATGGCTGGTTCTTCCTTGTTTTTAAGTTCGTCGAGGCGACTAGTGATTGGTTTAAATATCTCCTCATTTTCCATCTCACGTGCAAGTCTGGTTCGTCTAGCAAGTAAATATTTTTCACGAACAGACTGTATAGCTCGATGAAGGTCACCGGCCAGGTCCGACATTGTACTGGCTGAAAACTTATTGCAAGACCTCCTTATATACTTTTTTATTCGTTCGCAGAAACTTCTTTCTTGTGTTTGGCTGAATCTGAATTTGTCGACAAGTGAGATAGTGATGCTTTCAGACTACTTTGAAAAGTCCTCAGATCGTCTCGTCTTTGTGCATTCGATACTTCGATCATGTCGCGAATGCGAGAATCCGAGGCTTCCACACGCTGGTCTATGGCTACAAGGTACTCAAGTAATTCCTTTTTCACCCCGTCTACTTTTTGAGCCAGTAGCGAAATGTATTTGCGGATAACGTCGTCATGAGACTTGAGAGCAGTACGTAAGTCTCGACTGCTACGACCGAATTTAGAAATGCTATGACTCATGTTTGGCAATAAACTGATCGAAACCTCGTCTGTACCTGCCCTTATATAGAGGCCAGTCTTTGACTATAACTAGGAATCCGTGTTCTTCTTTCCAACACAAGGAGCACATGTCTTTGAATTCCTGAAACGTCATGTCGGTGTTTACGTGATCGTCGTAAGCGTGGGGTAAATTAAGTTCGTCCATGCGAAACAAAACTATGACATTCGCATTGTCTCGTAGGAGATGTTTTGGAATACGACCGTACGTCTGACACAGGTAAACGCAGTCTACCTTGGCGTGTCTGCCCATGGAAAAGTACTCTTGTATTATGCCTTGTTTCTCGCACATTACATCGTCGAACACAAACACGGAATTAGGCTTTGCTTCGTTTGGAGGTACAACATCGGTATTATCGCTAAACGGAAAATACTCCAGACCATCCACAGATTGTAGAACAGTTGCTAGGCGCTGGTACTTTGGCTGTTGCAACGACTTGGAATACAAGTAAACGTTCTTGAACCGAAGACCGTTTGGTTCCTCCAGTAAACTCAGTAAAACACACGTCTTGCCACAGTTGGACGGACCCGCCATTATGCAACGTACGGCAGAAGGCAACAGTAAGCCATGTCGTGATTCACGCGCACTAAATAAATCGTCTTGCGTAATGCGCACGGGCAAACACACGTCTTGCTTGACGACTTGCATTGTACTAAAGTAATTGTATAAGAGCAATCGTATTTATTGATTTTAGGTCAGTTGCATGTAATGTCTCGAAGAGGTAAGAACAAAAACACATCGGCGCGGGACTCGTAAACTCGCTGATAAACAACCTACCATTCGAGCTACACATTCCCGGCTACAGATTTTGCGGCCCCGGAACTAAACTAGCGAAAAGGTTAGCTCGCTGTGACGTGGGAAATAATTCTCTGGACGAACAGTGCAAGCAGCACGATATCGCATATTCATTAAGCAAGGATCTGGAATCTAGGCACCGTGCCGACGAGATATTGGCACAGGAAGCCGAAGATATAAGTAAATCGTCGAACGCGGGACTTGGAGAGAAAATCGCAGCGTGGGGCGTTTCCAAAATCATGAAGGCAAAGAAGGAATTAGGACTAGGCGCTCGTCGAGCCGCTTCCATCACGTCAAAGACTAACTCGCGCAAGACCAAACGCAAGACTGGTGCAGGTGTGCAAAAAGCCAAGCAAAAAATACAGACTCTCGACAAGAAGATTATAGGAGGATTTCTTCCTTTGCTTTTACCTGCATTGGGTTTCTCGGTGGCCTCATCGGTGCAACGAGCGGTATAGTGCGGGCAGTCAACACTTCGAAGAATGAGCGCAAGCAGTTAAAAGAAGCACAGCGACACAATGCCAGCATGGAAGCCATTGCCATCGGTAAAAAAAAACGGCGCAGGACTGTACTTACGACCTCACAAGACAGGCCGAGGCATGAAAAAGAAACGAATGAAAAAATCCTAAGTTCTTTGCCGAAACGTCCGCTCACCAACGTAGATTTAATAAAGTACGCACGCAAACTTAAAATACCAAATTTCCGCGGCGTGTTTATGCGAGACACTTTGCCCAGCAAGCCAAAGACACGTGAGCGCGCCATAATTAATTAAGACACGTCGGCGGGTCGCGGCACGCACTGGGTGGCGTACATAAAGTCTGGAAAAAAAGCTACTTACTACGACAGTTTTGGAAATTTACGCCCTCCACCAGAACTTAGGTTGTACCTGGGTCGGACCACTACAATGTTTTACAATTACGAAACGGAACAGAGGCCTAATCAAACAAACTGCGGACACTTGTGTCTTCGCTTTTTAACAAAAATTAGCTGACAAATAAAAATTGCTACTTAAAGGTTGTGCAGTGATGATAATTTATTAGTCATGTCGATAACACTTACCTTGACAGGTCATGCATCCAAGCTGCGGGCGGTTCATTTCCCGCCTCTGGATTTAGACGGAGAATGGTGTATCGGACTCGTAGATTTTCAAACGTATAATGCCATACCGAACATCGACGAGGAAAACTGCAAGATCTGCTTCCTGAAAAGCGATGGGACCGCTCATGAAATACGGTTACCTGTTGGCTCTTACGAAATAGATGACATTGCAAATTACATCAGGGATATGTTACCACAGGATGTAGACTTTCAACTGCGTGGAAATCCAAACACTCAAAAAAGCATTCTAACATGCAGTGAAAATGTCGACTTTACGAAACCTGGGACCATAGGTACGATGGTCGGATTCGAATCAAAGGTGTATGGTACAGGAAGAACGTACGAATCTACGCGCGCAGTAAACATTTTGCCTGTGAATGTCATAAGAATAAACTGTAATTTGGCAAGTGGAACGTATCTCAACGGAAGACTAAGCAACATGCTGCACGAGTTTTCGCCGATGGTCCCGCCAGGATATAAACTGGTCGAAGTACCGCAAAGTATCATTTACGTTCCAGTCGTCGTGAAGTGCGCACACGAAGTCGACGTCCGAATCGTTGACCAGCGGGGACGATTGGTGAATTTTCAAGACGAGGAAATTACATTACGTCTGCACTTGAAGCGATGGGCATAAAGTTCGTAACACCGAACAATTATAAAAGAAATCGTATTGCGGTGAATAAGAACAGTTCTCTACCAGACATCGGTGCGTTAACACCTGACAACATAAAGTATCTCCTTAGTATTGGACAAGTGCCGAATAAATATGGAAGACGAAATCCTCAACGTGGAAGATCCGGTCATTTTTGATGACATCATTACAAAAATGGAATTGCACGAGTACCAGCCTTTCCTGCTCGGACCGTACGCACTACCATCGGAAGTACGCATTGCTGTACAGCACCAAGATATTTGTACTTTACCTTCGCAGTCATTTCTACGTATAAGAGGCACGCTGACAAAAGCGGATGGTACGCACCCGACAACGACATCAATATCCTGCAATGGTATTCTTCACCTAATTGAGCGCATTACATATGTACTCAATGGCGTCGAGGTAGACCAGACGAGAGATGTAGGCATAACATCTGCTATGAAAAATTACCTTTCGCTCACGCCAAATGAACTGTCTGCTGCAAAGATGGCCGGTTGGGCTCTCGAGGATGAATATAAGCTTCCGGTTTATGCCGAAGGGAAGTTCGAAGTTTGTGTTCCTCTGTCCATGCTTCTCGGATTCGCTGAGGACTACAAGCATATAATCATTAATTTGAAACAAGAGCTCGTACTGCTTCTAGCCAACACGCACATTAATGCAATTGTCGCCGCTGCAGAAAACCCTCAAGATGTCTCGCTAACACTACAGTCTATCGAGTGGATGCTGCCCCACATCCAAGTGAGCACCGTTGAACGAGTCAAGATGTTGAAGAACATAGAAAATGGCAAGAACTTCGATGTGCCATTCCGATCCTGGAGCCTGGAATCTTATCCCGGCTTGCCTCATAGTCAGCGTATCAATTGGATAGTAAAGTCCAGCTTCGCTACGGAAAAACCAAGATACATCATGATCGGTCTTCAGACCGGAAGACAGCTCAATGCAGGAGTAAGTCGCTCCGTATTCGATAACTGTCAAATACGTAATGTAAAAATATTTTAACAGCGAAAGTTATCCGTACGTTGACATGAACATGGATTTTGAAAGTGGAAGATTTCTTCTAGCATATCAAATGTATGCCAAGTTTCAGCAAGCTTACTACGGGCGGATACAGTCACCGATACTGAGCCCCGACAGTTTCAAGAACAAGGCACCGTTAATGGTGTTTGACGTTTCCAAACAGGATGATCGTATAAATTCAAACATCATCGACTGTAGGATCGAGATAACGACTAGCGGAAATATTCCGCCAAACACCTATGCTTTTTGTCTGATACTTCACTATCGGCTTGCATCGTACAATTGTCGAGACAAACTTGTGAAAATTCTGACATAAATACCGTTTCGTTTTCTATGATAATTTAGTTACGACCGAGCATTGCTAGCCACAAGATGTACTGCAACCTGCAAGGTTTCCAGAGCCAAAACGGATTCGTGCTCAAGGAAATTGGCGTCACTCACGACGGCCGGACTCGAACACGCACTTTCCGACCTCCGTATCCGTGGAAACTACTAGACGAAAAAAGTAAACGGTCGAATGAATGGCTATGTAAATATTATCATGGACTAGAGTGGGACGAAGGAAAAATTCCGTACCACCAAGTGAAAAACACTATTGAAGATTTACTACTGCAAAACGAAATAATCTACGTCGCCGGACCTGAACAGAAGAAATGGCTACGAGAAATGTGTGGTGTCGGAGCAGCTGAAATCGTAGATATACAGACCGACTACGGCTGTTCTTCCCTGCGCAAGCTTAGTGCAATATACGCCGTGCAGCTACGTGACAAGTTTGAACGTGTCTGTGCCTGTACAAACTCGCAGTTAATGCAGAAATGGCACACACAGTGTAAGTAGGAGTCTGCATATATAAACGTCGTACCTACGTACGTGTCTTCAGTTGACGTTCGACCTGCAATAAGATGTTTACGTTTCATCCTGCTAACGTGTACGTGTGCGCAAGACCTAGCTTCAGCAGTGTCGAGTACAGCTACTGGGATTCCGGGTATCTACGTACATATACAGAAACCTGTGATGGAGACGCTCAGCATTGGCGGTTTGCGCACTTTCCTGTGTCCTACGAACCGACTCAGCAGCTGGTAGATTGTTGCGAACCTGGAAACTGCGCCGTCTATCACATGAGACCACACACAATCCTTCCTGCTAGCATCGCTGAGGTAGTCGCCTCGTCTTCACGTGCAACACCAAACATGGCCGTGTTGCAACCTGTTGCGACCTATGATGCTTCTACGCAGACGTCCAAACGGTGTGTGTCTCGTCGTCGCAGTTCAGGCAGTGAATCTGTCCCAACTAGCACTGAGCCAAAGCCCAGGCGTAGACGTGGTCACAGACGTCATCGACCATGTCTTGTCGGAGTTGTCGACGTTGCAGAAGATGACCAGCTGGAAACCTGTGTTCCTGATCGCGTGACCGGCGAACCAGTTGGAACCGGAGTCAACGAACCAGTTGGAACCGGAGTCGACGTGCCAGTTCGTGCGGCATTAAAAACTTTGCTTGTGAAAATGCTTGAATCCTTAACCTAATATGTATTTGTGTACTTTTTATAAATAAATGTGTAAAACTTGAACTCGTGTGTTTTTATTTCTACAATTTTTAGGTACCTAATAAAAAAAATAATTTTAAATACAGACATTATTTTGACTCATGTAGTATACTAGTAGACCGCGGGTATATAAGCGAGGTTCGGACGACTGGACCCGCAGTTCTCCTCTGGCCGCGGTGCAGTACGGACGTGCTCTCTCCATTAAGTTTTGTGAGATTTAGTTATGTCGACCGGAATAGAATGTTTACCGACAGCAGCGGGGACCTCGATGGCAGCATCGATGATGGAGACGGAGATCGCGATACCATTTGCAGAGGAGACCACGGCAGCGGAGGGCTCAATGGCTGAGGTGTCGACAGCTGTGAAGATCCCGATACCTGCTGCAGAGGAGACAACGATACGTGCTGTTTCACCATCAGCTGAAGTTTCATCATCAGCAATGGATTCTTCAACTAATGAAGAGCGTACATCGCATCAATGCAAATATTGTGGTGCATCAATAACCTGCAGTAGGTGTCTGACAATCTCTCGAGAGACATATAAGTGCGACAAATGCGATAAGGTTTTTTCGCATTGTAACAGTCTGGACAGTCACAAGATTATGTGCATAGGAAACGAATCAAGTGATAGTATGCTTCCATATCATCAGACATCATCATTTATTGCCTTACCTGAGGCGATAGTCAACAAAAGAGCAGTAGTCAATTGCCAAAACTTCAAGGACCAGTTTTGTTTTAAATGGAGTATTTTGGCAAGATTTGTCGAGGGAAGTCATCAAAGCCGTGTTGATAAGAGGTATTTTGCTTTGGAGAATAAGTACAACTTCGATGGACTGTGCTATCCGCCACCGTTAAATCAGATAAAAGTTTTTGAGAAAAATAACCCTGAAGTCTCAGTTAATGTGTATGCGCTAAATGAGGATAATAAGGTGTGTCCGATTCGGGTAACCAAACAAGAAAGAAAAAATCATTTCGATTTGTTGCTTATGACAAGTGAAGGCGGTTCTGCACACTACTGCTACATCAAAAACTTCTCCCGACTTGTGAGACCCCAGGTTACAAAACATCAACATAAGATTTATATGTGTAAGATGTGCTTTAAGTATTTTGCTAATCGACCTCGAAAATCAGGACTCACAGCCATACAGTGTCTTGAACAGCACAAGATTAAATGCGGAAATAAATCTTAACCAAGACTTTAGTAATTTGTCAGTGTTTTTTTTTGTACTTGTAGTAGTGTAGTATGTAATAAAAGTTTTTTAAAGGAACTTGCTGCGTTTTTATTTTCTCAAACCTGTCACTTTAGTGGTACTTTTTTAAAGTATTAAAGTTGTTTGGTATCGGTCAGGGATCGAACCAAGGACGGGAATCGATATAATCAATCAGAATGTAGATTACAAATTTATTTAATGAATTTTGGAATTATTCCCGAATCTCTAGCATTAAAATTGCGGATTTTAAAGATGGCGACCGTAACGGAAATTGCAACGGTTACGACTTAATACAAGATAGCGGTTCTGTCTCGAACAGGAATTGCTATTATAACTTTAAATTTAAAAAAATTCAAGTCCGAATATGCATGTTATTTTTTTTATATACCTTATTTAATTCTCAGTCTGGGTAATGTATCGATAGCCGAGCGGTTAAAGGCGTATGTATTCCAACCTAGCGATCAGAGCTTCGCTGGTTCGAATCACAGCGCTTCCAATGTATTTTGCATGAAAAAATTAATTTGATATGTCGATAAGGACCATAATAGCTCTGGTAGGTAATGAAACATCGACCTTATGTGATGAGACAGAGTGACGCTGGCGCTATCTAGGAACAAACAACAGTAACAAAGTCGACGGTATTCAAGATGGCGGCCTCCAGCAGAACAGAAAAAATCAATATGATGACAGAGACGAAAATTTCATCATAATGAGTGGGGCGCTCGATTTAAAGATGGCGGATTTTAAATTGGCGACCGTGACCTACTTGCCCCGTTACGCTGTGTCCCGTTACGCAGTGTCCCGTTACGCTTATTGTACATGGCGGATCCAAAATGGAGGATCCAAGATGGCAGATCCAAAATGGCCGCCGGGGTCAAGGTCAAAGGTCAAGGTCAAGTCCTGATAGAGGCTTAACTGAGGCTTGAGTTAAGGATGCTTAAGCCTCTTTAAGGACATTTCTAGCCGCTGGGATTTTTAAGGAATAAAACGGGAATTTTTCCCTCGAAACGGGAATTTTTCCCTAGAAAACGGGAAATTTTTTCTTGAAACGGGAAATTTTGAGTCATTTTGAGGCATTTTTGAGGAATTTTGAGGAATTTTTGCCGCCGTGACGTCACAAATCCAAGATGGCGGACCGACAATCACAATCCACATCCTGCATCCTGATCCAGTATGCCCATTTACATACTACTTGACACGAAGCAACTTATCGTTTTCGATCACACTTAAATACCAAGGCACTGATGACGTGCACTAAGTGGACAAAACTAAAGCTCACTAATTACATTTATACAAATGCATACTGTTAGCTCAAATTTTCCGCTTAGTTTTTTCTATTGCCTTTCAAAAGCCGAACCAATTTTTAAAGTAATAAAGTACATTTTATTGGACTGTAGTACCACACTCTCGTTAATAACACTTTATACAATCTTAAAATGACTTTACATGCAAGCGTAGATTGTGAACACCACAAGGCCGGTATATTGCTTTCAGAAGTTAAACATATTCTAATTTCACTATATGCTGCAAGAAGCTGTCGTGGTTGACACCCCCTGTGTCACACCACCACAAGTCAGACACCCGTCTGAGAACAGCCTTAAACACTCCAATCTTTTTCAAATTATTATTTTGCGCGCTGCTCCAATAAACGAGTGCCCCAAAATTCTTAAGTAAATTATTCAAAGACCTTTTGGAAAAGGAAGAGAACAGAGTAATAGTATTTAAAACGAAAAACACGTAATTACTTGCAATGCCAAAAACTTTAATGGGACTACTTGCGCATGAACATGGCAGGCAATTTAATTGAAGACAAAATCCCAAAAAGATTACAATAATACCTATAACCTTTTGCCCTATAGTGCTACAGAGGCTTTTAATAGAGCCACATTTTAGTATATACCAATAAATAAATACTGTAATAAACCCATAAATAAAATCAGACATTGATGACAAGCTGCTCCATATATATATATATATATATATATATATATATATATATATATATATGAATAATGAATTACAATTATTTTTAAATAAAAGTTAATAAAAATAAATATCACTCTAAAATGTCTTAATTACACCCGGGTGATTTTTAATTTTCGACGCTTCGCGGCAAGCATGATACAAGGTTCGTTAAAAATGGGTACCACGATGGAACACACACTCGAAGTTGTGGGCAGGGTCTTTTGGCAGAAGTTATTTTTTGGATTATTCACTCTTATTTTGGCAAAGTCCAAATCAACACCCCGGGGTTACAGGGGCAAAAGTTCGGAGCCGGAATCACTTACTTGGATGAACGATGTACGTCGAATCACACCCCGGACCTCCTGGCCCGGAGTTTAGCAGGCTGTAATTTAGCAGAGGTGCTAAATGCTTCATATTAACTCTGCATTCAACGGAAAATGTAGCGTAAACTCTTCTTCTTCTTGGCAGCACCCGTGACAACGTAAGTATTCCCCAATGCTCAATACACGTCAGCTGATTTTATTTAAAAAGTATTCGCGAGCTTGCCCCGGCCCAATACCACGAGCCATCATCGCGCCCGTTACGCCCGAAGCGCACACGCGCCACACGGCGATCAGCTGACGACTCCCGCACAGCTCATTCCGTCTCCTCTTGACGTATTTCCCCCACCACCTTATAGCCTTGGAACAGTCCATTTGCATGCTCACGGCGGGGAAGCGTCGCACACAGTATTTTGATTAAAAGTCCAAAGCGTTATTATTAAATATTAAGAAACTAAACCATTTACGTAAAAAATAACATAATATAAAAACATATTTAAAAATAAGATTTACAAAACTTATAACAAACCAATACTTTCTAAAAAAAAGGAAAGGGGCATATATTAAAACTAAAATTACGTAACAGCCATAATTCAAAATTACTTAAAATAAATATAAAATCAAGTGGCCATGCCGCCTATGGCCACAAAGCTTTGATTCCTGAACACAAAAAAAATACAAACACATTTATATACTGTGTTAATATTTAAACAAAGTATTTATTCACAATAATTGTTTAACTTTTAATATTTTTTTCAAATGGCGTGAGTTCCTAGGGCGCAAATATAAACTGCTTAAGACTTGTGAAATTCAAGGTCCAAAATTGATACAATTTTACACAGAATTAGTTATCACAGAAAACCGTCTGAACGTAGCACCACTGGTTACGCGGTTTCAGTTTATGTCACAATTTGCCTCAAGTTCTGGAATGTTTCCCATAAGGGTCGACTGCCGTTGACCTCAAAGAGTTTTCATGGCTCCACGACCAGGGTCGCCAGTCCAAGCCCTGGGTCCCGGTGTCTGCACGGTGTCGTCCTCGCCGGCCACTCCTGAAGTCCCCTGACCTCTTGATGAGAGAGTCGAGGCTCTGGTCCTGACGTGACGTGGTGGCCTCGAAGCTGCTGATCCTCCCTCAGCGCAAGGGCCTGGTCCCTCGCTCTCCCGCTCCTCTCTCAGATACTCCAGGCACACCACCCGCGAGCCGCCACCCGCTCGCCAATGGTGCTGCTCGCTCGTGTCATTACCGGCCGATCCTCCTGTTGTCTTCTCGTCTGCGTCTTTGCGTGATACGTTGATGCGTCTGTTGGATTAGTCCGGTATGTTAGGTAATTATTACACCATTAACTGCCACGAAAAAATCCTAAAGCCATGCGTCCAAACTCTTGATGCGTACTCGTGTTCCATATATACCACTCGCTGTCATTTGAGTCAAGAAATACACAGAGTCCCATGCATAGCTTCTGTACTTGCGTCTTGCGTAATGTTTCTCTTGCGCACCGAACTCTCCAGCGGCTTAGTGCACTTCTGTCAAAGTACTTTTGTAAGACGTGACTACGGTGATCTTCTGGTCGGCCTGGGCAGCGTGACGTGGTCGGGCAGCGTAACGGTGACGGAGTCTGGATCTCGTAGAAGTGTTGCGGCAAGGAGCGTACCACGCGCCCGGGTGAACCCCACTTGTCGCTCATGTCTGCGGAATGGAGGTCTTTACATTCGCCTGCCGAGCTGCGGTTATGGCAGCTGATTCCAGCTCAATTATTTTAGACTAAGTTGGCCCAGTGTTCGATTCACGGAACTTTCGGCCACGTGATTTGATTAAAAAAAAAAAACGCGTAACCACTGACATTCTGTTGTTAAATCTCTCTCTCTCTTCTTGGCGTGAGTGACAGGTTGCCTACTCGTCAGGGATGCGGCTTATATTGCCGGCGCTCGCGGACTATCGCGTTTTCCGCACTCCTTCCCAGCACTTTTCTCTACCACAGTTCTAGCACATGGTAGATGTCCTCGCAACAACCACATTCACAACATATGTGCTCTCATTCTGTGAATTATTTTTTAAGACGAAACTCGGACAAGAAATTTAACGTAGAATTATTTTTAAATAATAATGCCAATCGTATCGTTTTCCTTCACTTTATAAAAAGGAAATATCATGCTTATAGAAAGACAACATCGTAGCATTCTATGCACATTATTTCTGCGTCCTTAGAAGTTTTCGGAACACATCACTTCCAAATTGGTCGTCGAAAAAGGCAAGCCAAAATGCAAGAAAGTTGAAAGTTGATAAATACTGTCGTGGCATTATTGTGCCAATTTAAACCGATACTCTAAAATTTTGTTGCTAATTTCTTTTTTGCCTCTTGCGTTTCTTACATAGTTCATTAATCTTGACTTTGAAAAGCCACATGGCAATACGTCGTGCTGTTCAATGCCGAGCGTGATAAATACTCGCAAAATATGTTTTCAAATACCAAATTTATAGACGTGAAGCCCACATATACTATATGCACTCGCCGATAGAATTCGCTGCCTGAATCCTAAGAGAGGCGTGTCGCCATTACGCACAGATATCAGCACGAAACATAAAACCATTTTATTAGCAGACGGGAAATTTCAAACTATTAAATACGGCTCCGATAAGAGTGAAGAAGACGTTAAAATATAAATCCCCGGATTTGGACCTTAATTTCAATAAGACATTTTTTTGAAACACTGCACATCTTGTTAAAATTCATTAAAAATTTAAGAACACCCCACATAATTTCTGCTATACATTATGTTATACCGAAAGGTATAAAACTTGTTATAAAAAGTTTGTTTAGCAGAATAGATGAAAGAATTATCTACTCCATACACGCGATGTATCGAATTCTAAAAGAAAACCAGCCAACGCAGTTGCCGACCAAAGCAAGCATATCGCGAAGGGATAGACATGTTACTGACAATTTAACCAAGTACTTGGAAAATATGAAAATTGCATCTGTTATTTTTTAAAATTATATAACATCGTGAATGATTGTTATTTTTATTGTACGCTTCACATGCAAAAAAATATATTAAAGTTTATCACTTAAATCTAAAATGAAGGAAAACTAACTTACAAATTTTCATTTAGGCTAACAGGTGTGTGATTCAATAAAGTGTTTTTTTTTCCTCATTAATATCATGGACAATATTTCCTAATAAAATTATGGGTTCGAAATAAATTTTATATTTTAAGTAAAAAAATTAGTTGTCCGTAAAGTCGGTTTACGGACGATAGTTTAACGTGACAACGTCATAACAAAACATTGATGAAATGATTGCATACTTTTATGAATAAAATTGAATCATTTTTATTGAATTATCACTACTTTGTATGGATTCAAAGAAGGAGGAAATTAAATCTACAATTTAATTGATAAATTTACTTTTATTTGCACTCATTAATTCAAATGTGTTTATTACTTTAACGAAGATATTATTTTAACAATAAATTTTATTCATGTTTGCTATTTAACTTCCTCCAATCTGTGTTACTCTGTTAATGATAGGACGATGATGGGAAAAGTAGGAAACGAATGGGAGTGTATCAAGTTTAATGTGCCTCAAAAAAGTCAAATCGATGGTTGTTCCAATCGAGTTGAAGAGAGATAGATGCGGCACAAGCGTAAAATGAGCGTAACGGGACATTTTGCATAACGGGACAATGAGTCATCCTTTTTCGTGCGTGCAACCGGCGTTCATCGATTTATTAGACGTTACGTCAATAAAATTTCATTTACGGGTATGACGCTATTTGAGACCCTGACAGGGAAAAGAGCTAGATTGAAAGCTTTTGTGGAGAGTCAAAAGAGGCAACGAAAGTACTCTAAAAAGTAAAAATAAAATATAAAATACCTACCTAGTATAAAATAACCAATCCAATGCACTTTGCTATTTATAGCAATAAGAAAACAAATAAAATGTTTTAATACATATTTGCGTGGATCTGAATTTATAAAATACAGTAATTGGTTTTTAAAATAACTAAAATATTTATGCATTTGCGATGTTCGAACAACGTAAAGAATTACTCCTGGTGCTTATACACCCTGCTTTTTATCATTATGCTGCCGATACTATTGGGGCATTGGAAGGAAGCTACGGACTTGGGACTTGAGAATTTTTTGTATGACTATTTCCGGTAATCAAATATATTCCAGCGTAAATTCACTATCATAAAGATTAATTTGGCACCCAATTATTTTGGTATGCCCACTAATGTTCACGAAAGTGACTTTAAACGTGCTTATGTTGCTACACGTGGATCCGCTTTCTTGACGATCGTGTTAAGGGACACATTTCTGTTCCGTGTGGCTTCCATTTCATTCGTGAAATATCTCCTACCAAATGCCTTATACCGAGAGTTAAGATGATCATACATAAAAAAAATGGTGAAAAGACATGCAATCCGACCGCAAGGCCAAAATTTTAAAGCAGTCAATGAGTAAAAGACACCAAATTATTTGGTTAAAAAAGGCCAATTTTACATTGGTCTAAGACAATAAAAAATAACACTTAAAAGGTCTCCAGCGCTGTGCAGTTTGAGATCTACAAATAAGCATTATTTTCTGGCATGAATATAGGCTTTAAAGTTTTGTAAAAAAACTTCGTACGATTAACTTGGTTTTTAAAGTACTATAGCTATCAAGTTGTACCCTTTTATCTTGGTCCCCTTGACTGGGTGTTGCGCTGCCTGTAAGTTTGCTGTTAACACCTATTTATTCATGAAGCTTCAAATAATAAGTGAAAAACTTTACGAATGTTTTGAAAAGTTTAAAGAATTGAAATTATATTTGTTTAAAAACATAAACACTTATTTTGCAGGTCCTTACGAAATTCTTTACCATGTATATCTCAAGATCTGGCGATTAATACTCCTTCGTTTATTTAAAACACACACTTACCAACACAGAAAATAAATTCGTAAAATAACATATGCAAACATTAACTTATTTTAAATCTTTGTCACGCAGGTACTACAAAAAAAATCACTTAGCAGAATGACACTATACCAAACCGTCGCTAGACCAAACATTCACTAGACCTAAAGGCAATAGACCAAACGTCGTTTAGCTGAAAGACACTAGACCAAAAGGCACTAGACTGAAAGTCACTAGACCAAACAGGCACTAGAACAAAAGGTACTAAATCGAAAGTCGCTAGACCAAAATGCGCTAGACCAGCCATGCTTAGACCAAAAGGCACTAGTCTGAAAGCAGCTTTCCAAATTTTCGAACAAATTAGTTCTGGAAAAAAAGTACAGTTGTTGCGGTTCCGCCAAAGTTTTCTCCATTTGATTTACATTAGGTTAAAAAAGAAGGGTTGCCATTATACAGTGATTTTCTAGGGTGCACTATGTCCAAGTAGTTAAGCCCGAAGACTTACAACCAAAAGCTCGCGATTTCACAGTTATCCTCTTGTTTACGTAGATTTTTTGCAGCGTTTAATTAAAAAATTAAAGATGATAAAATTAAAAATTGTTCTAAAGTAAACTTTTTTTAACAGCTTTAAGCTACGGAAAAAAAAGTTTTTTTTTTTTTTTTTTTTTTGTAAATAGTAGAGCATAAATATTTTCTTGTTCAGGTAAAACAAACTGATAATTTGGTACAAAATATACATGCATGCACATGTAAATTTATTGTTACAAAGTAAAAGTACACCAACAGCTTGTCATACTTACGAAAACAGACGAACCATACTTTTACACTTGTGATAGTATTTATTCTTGAACAAAAGAGAAAAAAAACATAAACACGTTATGGCGTAGGCGTAAAATTACACTTTTGTCAATGGGAAATATGCTGCCAATCACATTTTACGTAAAATAATACCATTTGTTCACAGTGTAGAGGCCCAGCCAAGCACTGAGATGGTGAATTACATGTTTTCATCACCAAAATATGTGGTGCAACGCTACAAAGAAGGATTCGCGTTTGTGATGAACGTGTTTGAGATGTTTTTTTTTTTTAGCCATAACAAATCCCTTCCCTATGTTCCATTACTTTTATTTCTAACTACCACGTACTTGAAAAATAAACATCTGATAAATAAATAAATATAAAAGTAAAATTATTTTGACAACTATTCAACCAAAATTGACGATTTTACCGTTATAAAACAAACAAAAAACCTATGTGCTTTGCGAAGAGTAAATAAGTTATAAATTAAGAAAACAAATTGAATATTATATTTTATTTTTGTGTTTCCAAGTTTCTCCCATCTAAGTTTTAAGAGGGGAAAACGCGGAAAAATTCAACATTAATTTTTAATATATTATTTTGTTTTGCCAATTTGATAAGCGTAGTTTTAATTTGAATGTAGTATTGTCAAAGTTGGTTGGAAAGAACGTTTGAATATTTTGGATATTGTAACGGAATTGATCTCTAGACTGCCATGAGCTTCTCTATTTTTACATACCAGAACTGATCATACAAAAACAAGGCAAAGCATCAAGTTTTCAGTAAGCCTCTAAGAACAAAGAAGTCAGCAGGCATGCAGTCTAGTCGTGGCTTCGTTCGAGACTTAAATACTGACACTGTAATTCCATATCTGAAAGGCTTGTAACAAAGTCCAATGCACATGATTCGCGTGGTATCGAAATAAACTCCTTGAGATAAGTTTAAGATAGAGCATGTTTAAGGTTTCGGGACCGAGTGCCATCGTTCGCTTCCAGATCTTTTCTCCTATGTTCTTGAGCCCTGAAGCATATACCTTGGGAATTTACAGTTCCTTGGCATTTTTTTTGTCATCCGATGTCCATATTGTAATAGTGCAGAATACACAGAATTTGAATCCTATACTTTTAATGTGTGTAGATCTTGGTGGAGGACGGAAGGGTCCCCCTGGAATTATGAAGCTCTTCACTGAGGAAGCTCACTTGTGCTTGCAAAATCGTTACTGTGAAACGGGGTAGATAAACGTTAACATCAAATATAATTTTTTTAGGGAAAACATTATGTATTTTTAAAAGTTTCCTGTTTATTGCATGATAATAGGCAAAACTATAGGCAGTATATAACATACAAGCACTCTGTCTAGAGATGACTTGTTGTCGGTCAAAATTCACGCGTAAAACTAACGGGCTGCCCCCCTCCCCCTACCCTATTTTTGACAAACCTTGCAAATCCCTCATATTCGCGCCCCTGCCTGAAAGAAGGTATCGCTCCTTCTAAACGCAGCGGAATGCTTGATACTCACTACCTCCTCTTAACCCTCCAATGAGTTGACACAAAATTAATTGGTGGAGGACTCAGGTCCATCACAACCACACCGGATTATCCACTTAGAATATACCAATAAGACTTTTTGCCAGGTTGACTGGCTTCGAATAAATATTTACGAAACATTAAATGTGTTGAAAGTAGGCATCACGCACAGACTGCACATGTTTTATTTTCGTTAAAAATATATTGTGAAGACTTAAAGTGATTTACTGCCAAAGGAAATGTATTTCGAGCGGCCTAGAGATATTTTTCTCTTTTAAAGGTGGAAAAGGTGCCACCGGCACGCGGGTATTGTACCTCGATCACCTATAAAGGTAGACACTTAATTGACGTGCAATATCATCGTCGTGCTGGGTACAATTTTACAGCCTTTCATTGAAATCCTTATAATTTTATTTCTTGTTAAAAACGACATGCATACAAGTTTGGGGTAGTGTTCAAAAATTTAATTAAAATCACCTACCTTAAAACTTCCTAATCTGATATTTCAGTATCCGGCAACCGTTTGGCTTTGTATGAAAAAAAGACCTAGTTAAAACAGATTAAGAAAGACAACGAAATTTATAAAATTAGGATTAGACTAAAATCTGTCTACGGGGAGCTGTCCCCCGCGGAGGTAAAATCCGGCGTCAGAAGAAAATTAATTTAAATATCGGACAAGGGGTAGGTCGGTGGTGTCAGGGTTGGTCGAGGTGCGTGGGATTGAGGGGGGGGGGACGTTTCATTACAAGGAACGAAGCCAGGCTCGGGCGGGATATCCACACGCGGGGGCGCTAGCAGGGGGTCTTATTATTAGCTCCCCCGCGCCGGGAGGCTGCAGGGTACCTCGTGATGAATAAGCCAAGGAATTTTGCGGCCGTTGGGAGAGGTCTTGGTTCGTCGATGAGAGAGGAGGGGTCTTGGGGGGCTTATGGCATCAAGGACCATAGGAGGGGGGCAGAGCAAAGCCGGGATGCCTGACGTCCTTCAAGCACACCGAGTGCTCCAGCTCCAGTTTCCACGGATGAGAGAGAGAGAGAGAGAAAGCACAATGCCCCATCGCGCCGACGTCCGTCCAAAACGGCTTTTCACTGCGGACCCGAGCGAGACGGGCGGTTCGCCTCGACGTGAATGTTTTACGTCAACATCTCGTGGGTCTCGCCCTCCTCATTCCCCTCGAAAAACACAACCCTCCCTCGCCTTTCTATTTGACTTGTATTGTGCCGGAATTGAATTCGCGAAGGTCGCCCGTTTTCATCCTCCCCCTTGCGAAACATTCTATCCCCCTCCCTTTCGTTCCTCTGACCCGACCGCACACTTCCCCGGCATTCTCTCTCTTTCTCTTTGCTCTTCTCGTTCTCCTTTCGCGGCAGCTTGCCTCCGGGACACTTTTGGACCATGTCCGCGTCGACCGAGAACAATGAGGGGAAAGGAGCACGGAAGGTAAAATTCGAGAATGGCAGTTGGCTTCCGTCGAAACATTATGTTTCCTCTTAGATTTCGCCGTGCAGTTCACACTCTATGTCTGAGTTTGTAAACTTCGCAAGAAACGTAAATGCACGCAACACGCAACACACGAAGGAAAACTAACGGCAGTAGTCTATATAAATGACTCAAGTCGCAATACATCACCAACAAATTGATACTGTAAAAAAATAAGAACAAAATTTTTCAACTTATATTTTTAATAATAATATTTTTCACGAAAAAGACAAATTTCTCATATGCTTTATTTGCTTTCACTATGCGATAGTTTAATTTTAAAAAAAAAAGTGATTCGTGAGATCAAAAAATCGCTTCCTTCTAAACTCATAACGTCTACATCTTAGAAAATTTCGGAACAGCTCACTTAAAATAAAGGAGGCTAAAACGGAAGTAAAAATGCCTTGCGTTTTGAATGTTGATAAATTTATAAACGGGTATTTGAAATGTCATTTAAATTGGGTTTCTTGCGTTGTTGGGTTTCTCTTATTGTTTTAAGTTCGGGTTAGATCTGCATAGTGAATGAAAATAAGTTATACCATAGTAACTGAAAATCTTGCACAGGATTTATTTTCTAATAATGTATCAATATACTTCAAGTTCATTTGTACATAAAGAGTGTGATTGAATGAAAAATTTTTGAAAGCCATTTAATAAAAGTGGTGAGCCTAGTCACTGAAGCAAACTCTAGAAATACATTTCTTCAAGTAAAAAAGTTTTACAAAAGCATCAGTAAAAAATCTCTGTTTTGGAGAATTTACAATTACTTCAGTTTTGGAGTGCTAAGAACACGCTATTGTTTTAAATAGTGTGAAACTTCCTTAAAAAGGAGATATTAAAATCAAATTTGTCCTGATATCTCCGATTGGATGTGCGGTTCCGGGAATATATTTAAGTATTTTTTAAAATTAAGTTTTTATTTTGAGACATAAATTTTATATTCAACACAGCTTCTCGAGTTCTACAGACATTAGCCATTTATTTTTTTGAAATAAAGTGGACTTAAAAGTTTATTTGACCACGTCATCAAACCGACACGCACAACGGGTATTAAGGAAGGAATCTGTGGGGTTGGTAAAACTAGGGATTAAAACCAGGGCCTTCCATGTCTCGCCACTGCACCTCATCTTCCCTTATTATTCAACAGATTGTTTAAAAAAAAATTTACTTTTCTAGCTTTTAACTAATTTAAATGTGCCAGTCAAATCCTTAAATCCAAAAAATTCCTTAGTTTTCGCAGGATTCTATATTCTATGAAAAATATTCGAAGAAAAATATTACAGCAAACAAAGTAAATTAAACAATTAACAATGATAACCTGTGAAGTTTAATAGGTAGGTATTGGTTTCCCTTAATACTTATCATGTTACCATTCCCCATGATAATATAATTAAAACATTTAGTTATGTAAATAAAATTAAAATATGTATTGATTCTCGAAACTTATTCTGTAAAACAAACATTTGAAGCTTTTAATGTTTCAACGCAATGGCTAACATTTTTTTTCTTATGCATTATTTTATTTTTGACCCTTCAGACCTGTATCCGGATTCGAGTAGTATATTCGAGGTACTCTTTGGGATAAATATTCGAGATTTGGATTCGAGAAAATTGAGATTTATATCTATCACTACTGTTTACTGTAATAAATGAATTAAAGAATTGTCCGCAGATATTCTGTGACGTAGTTCAAATCACTTTCTCCATCACCATTGCCCAAATGTAACACCCAAAACATAAAGGAATTGTTGTTTGACTACGCGTTATATTGATTAGTAAGTAAGGCCCTATGGCTTACTATTTCCTTCATTAATCACAGGTTATGTCACAGAAATAGGCCCTTAATGGTTTTGCCGCAATGCAAACACTATAATTCAATTGGGTATCGCGTAATTATGATGCAGACAATCTGCTTGAAAATATTAGTCTTCGCTCAGTAAATATGCAGTAATGCACGCATGGTATTCCTCTTTGTGGTTTTTAAATCCTAGATTCATATCTGGTGTGGACACTGAGGTCTGTCTTCCAATATGGCGAGCATGCCGGGCACAAACCATCGCTTTCCTTCAGGGCAAATTAGTTCCTGAACAAACCCCGAACCTTACCTTCTCGTGTTTTTGCAGCTGCCATTACGCCACTATAATAAGTTTTCACCCCCCTCCGCGATATTTGCCTGGAAAACGAGGCACCAAAAACTTGAGACGGGTATTTCTAACGGTCGTTTTGGCCTCCCCCTTCTCCGTTTGCACGACCCTCCCCCTTCACAGGGGCAGGGCTCCCACGAAGGGTGGAAAATTGGGAATAAATGGATCAAAGAAAGCGACGCGGACCACCTGCGTCCACAAACGGCTTTGTGCATGAGACAGCACGAAGATTAGCTTTCTTGCCGTTCTGCTATAATAAAATATCTGCTTGCGCGCCTGTCGAGGAAGAAGAAGAAGAAGAAGAAGAAGAAGAAGGGGACTTAGGGACATACAGTTTCGATCAAAAGTCTCTAATCGTCAGTGGGTAACGTATTGACGGATGTTTCTTTGACGACGGTCAACACTACAAAATCTTCCACTTTAGTGTAATATTTTGTGATTGGTCCATAAATATTTTTAACTTAATTCGAAGTCAATATAAAACCAACAGAAACATAAGTAACTAATCGAATGTTATCTTCTCATTTATTAAAGATTTTTTTTTTCTTCAGAGAAACATGGGCCAACCCTTTGACAATTAACAAGTGGCTTTTTCTAAACGTTTTGCGTACAATAAAACTTAAAGTTCTTTGATACCAAACATACTTCCTTTCTTAATTTATTGAGATAAAGCTTAATACAATAAAACTAAATACACATATAACAAGTACAAAGTTATTAACGAATTAGAAAACTCTTTTGCTAAATCATAAGTTAAATAAATGTATCATTGGCTTCCACCTTAATATATGAGGCGAATAGGGCTTTATTATCCATTCCGCATGTTATTAATGTGCTTTCTTAAAGAGTTTATTTTATAGAAGTTGACTTGTTCCAAAATTCATACAGCTAATCAGGGTTTTGTTTGGGTGTTACATTCGTGAATAAGTGATATATTTTACAGGATTTATTTTTATGTATCACTAAAAAAAGTTAAAGGAATCACTACATATGCTTTATGGTAAAAATATTATTTTGGGACGACGTTTTAGACAATTCTACATTCTGATAACAATGCCAAAAAATAATTAGTCATGTGTGAGAACAGCACCCTTAAAATCCAAACTAACACATTTAAAAAGAACCAAAACCTTAAGAAAATTATTTGTTGGTAAGAGAAACGAGTAAGGTTCTAATGTTATGTCACTGAAACAGTAAATTGCTTTTAAATTATATTTTTTAATTTAACAGTCTTTGTATGCCAAACGTTTTCTCAAAAAAGTGTGAGGATAATTAAATATCACGTGAAAAATCTTGTCTGAAAAAAAGAAATAAATGATTCAAAAATTAATGCGCTCTAAACTCACACAGTATTTTCTAAGAGTAAAGTTGTAATTAATACAATACTTAATATAATAAAAGGATTAAAGCATATATAAAAAATTTACTTCAAACGGACATATAATATTTATTGAAATAGTGGTTCAGTGTCTCAGTGACATCGAAAAAAAATTAAGAAATAATATAATAAATTTTTTTAATAATATATTGATAAATATTATTTCAGCACGGTTATCAATGATTATCAACAATTTTCTTGAACCGTACAATATTTTTTGCAAGATTACAAAATATAAAATGTAACTCGTATATAACTAAATGTCAAAAACACTGTCAAGTATATATAAGTGAAATTGACAGTATAAACAGCAATATTACTTGAAAAGGAGGCTTTGTCTATTTACTAATATGTATTTGAATACCAATAAGTAACGTAAGATACTACTTTAGACCATTAATCATACATGCTATCTGTTTCCAACAAAATGCTTAATCATATATTTTGTCATGAATAAAAATGTAATATATTATACAAAAACAAAATAAAATATACTAGGCTTAGTAAATAAAAAAAAACTTAAAGGTAGATAAAATTTATCTGATTCTATAATCCTAAAATATTAATAGCGTTAACACATTTTACTCAATAAAAAAAATGTAGAATGCCCTGGTGAGATATGAATGACTAATAAAATAGTTTGAAATCTAATTTTTCAGATATTTATGCATTATATTGGGTTATCCCTACTAATATTATAAATGCGAACGTGTGTTTGTTGACTTGTTCGATTGTCCTTTCACGCAGCAGTGGAGCAACATATCAACATGATTTTTTACACAGAGATAGTTAATGGGCCGGAAAGTGAGACAAACTACATTTAACCCAGAAAAATTCTCTACTCCTGTAGGATATATCGGGAGCGTAATTCGGTAATAACTTCAAGGTCTATTAAATACAAATTTTGTATCCATGGTAACGCCTTTTTTTGAATTGTTGATACCTTCTGCGTCTCCATGGCAACTGCCATTGCATCGTTTACTTGAAGTTCGGGTTGAATCGGTCGAATTGTTAATATTTATACTGAATTTGGACTTTATTTTGTTACTATGTTTGTTAAGTATGTCAATGCCTCGCAAACTTTAATCAAGTATCTCGAGGGTGTCATCCCAAGCAAAAGCACAAACACTTTATCGATCACTAGAGTCTATGGATGATACTGATTTGAGAAGATAAGATCAAGCCTATCGACAAGTTGCTTTAAGAGCCACTGCAGGAAAGGCGCGACAAATAAGCAGCTCTTCAATCTGCTTTAAGAGCAGAAGCATAGCTGTGGCATTAGCTTCCTTATTAAAAGTACTTATCCATCCGGATAAATATAAAGTTTTATCTGCCCGTGTGAAGCCAGGCAAAATAATTGCTAATAATATTATAAAAGGCTACGTAGGCTCAACAGTAATCTATTATTTACAGCTTTTGAAAAAAAAATTATATGTGAATTTGTGGCATTCTCCACTTTTCGTTAAAATTTTATTTCCTTTTTTGCTTTTAAATATTTGCAGTTAATTTTAAAGTTACATTTTACTATGTTTTTTATGCTTGTTTATTTTATTTAACTGCCTAAAATATATATTATTTAATTTGGACATTTGGTTTATTATTCTGGTAAATTTAGTTGTAATACCTGGTTTAGGTTAGCCACACGAACGTGAGAAAACCAGAACATTATAAAGACTTTGAGGGTTATGTTATAATTTTATTTTATTGTATTTTTATTGTGTTAGTTTTAGGTGTTTTTTTATTAAGTATTTTTAATTGGCAGCATAAAACGTACTTACAGTGCATGCCTAATACTGTGTTGGTGTGTGGTTGAAGAATGCGTGGCGTACGTATGCAGCGCCGTGACCCGCCGAGCCACGCGCCGCGGCAGTCTTGAGTCGTCGGCGGGCAGCAGTGGGGCGAGACCTCGGGCACGCATTTCGCGCGAAATATGACGCGTTTCAGCCGATGCACGGATGTACTTTAAATTTTAACGGTCGTGTAAGGCCTGTGCATGGCCTTTGAAGTGTTTGAAAGTGTTATGCATTAGGACGTATAGATAATATTACAGAAGCACGAGGCGTGTGGTGATCGAGCGTGCTATGAGCCATTTGGGCGGTTGGCAATTCGCTTTCGATTTCTGGATCTGTTCGACGTCAACCGTCAACTGTGGACTACAGCTAAAAGATACGTCCTATATATGTGCCAGGCGACTTTTTGTCTGGTACGACTACTTGTGAATTAGTGAGACGCCATTTTACGACCTACCGCATGGATCGTTAGAGCGCTGCTCAGGGCATTATCAAGTAGGCTAAGTCATCCGCCCATTCCCGTTAAAATTTTTAGCATGTCACCAGTCAGTGCGTTATGCCTCGGTATAAGAGAAACATTATTTTTTAAGCCCGCGTATGTTCACGTAACAATCTTGTAATGAATTTTGCCACGGAGATCTGAGATGGTGATTTTCAGCCTCATAATTCTGCGGGACTCTCAGTTTTTCAAATGGTAATTTTTTTTTTTACATTAACCAATGTTTGCGTAAATTTAAATAGGCACCCACAACGACGAATTTGAAGGAATAAACATTTATAAGAACCATCTGAAATATACGTCGGAAAGGACTAGAGTGCAATATTTTCGTAAATGTTTTATATAAATACTGCGATAATTTTTATCGTTATATTTTTTTAATTTATAGATAGATAATATGTCTTTATATGAACTAAGAAACCATGCACGGGATATTTCATGATAACTGCTAAAAGTGTTAAAATATTTTTTATCTAATATTTTTCCTTTAAAATATTTATATATTTGATAAAATCATGGTAAAATTGTTAAGTTGTAACAACCTGCAGGCTATCGCATCTTATGAAGTATACAGTCATGTACGGAGTTGGTTTAGCGATCATATAAATCGCCAACCAATAAAACATATTTTCTTTCGCTAACACATTATACTTGGAAAATAATGAGCAGGCACCATGATAATCGTGGTATTTTAAGAGTAGATGTTTCTAGATACTAAAATTTGCAATGCTTTGGCTGCCGTGTGTAAATGGGGCTTCTCCTAGCAAGTCGTGGGGACTGTCACTGCCTTCTGTAATTAATTACGAGGAACAGTGACAGATTCATACGTATCGTGTTTGCAATTCTTTTTTTTGCGTCGAAAGTTTCTCTGAAGAAAACAAGGGATGTACGTAGTCCCGAGAATCTTTATTTACGGTTGCAAGGAATTAAAACACTTAACAAAGACAGTAACAAAACAAAGTCAAAACTCAGTATAAATATAAACTAATCGACAGATTGAACCCGAACTGCAAGCAACCAATGCAATGTCCATTGCCATGGAGACGCAGAATAAATCAACAATGTGACAAGTGTTTTAGAGTAATTTTGTGTGGTGGTGTTTTTCACCTTGTTGCCTACGATACAGTGCTTTATCGGCCAACCAGGGATACAGCTTCTGGATTTTATCCACAGTGGTAATTGGAACTTTAATTTCAAAGCAAAACCCTAATTTTCTAGATTCTTCTACTTCTTTTGCCAATCCTGTTTATTCGTTAATTTTCTTGATTCATACCACTGCTCGGTTTGGTTTTTGGCAGTGGGGTTCTCCCGGTATGGAATATGAGTATCTTCTCGCCTCAGCTTTCTTCTCTTCTGGGCTGCCTTTCCCGTGTCTCCTTCGTGGACTCCTGAGATGTGCCCCTTCGCTACTGTGCACTGCTTTGAGGTCCCGCTGAGGACGTCCTCACAAGGGCGCAGCAAAGTCCCAAAGGAATGTGATCTACGTATAATACTTAAGAACATTTTTAATTCAATTCCAGACTCTCTTAATTATAAAAATTGTATGCTTAGGACATTAAGCAAGGATGTTGTTTAGTCCATTTTTAAATTGAATGTTTTCTGTAGCTAGTCATATTTTATTGTTAAAAAGTACCAAAAAACATTGTTTTTATGGAATTTACTCAAACAATTTTCCTAACTACAATGCGATTATCTCTCAAGTAACTAGAAATTAAATGTTTCTAAATATTACTTATTAAAAAATAATAGACATACCATTAGATACATGGTTGTTATTTACTGTTAGTTCATTCCTTCTCCAAGTTTTACGATCCACAATTAGCTGACCCAATTAACATTCGCTAGCTGTAAATTTTAACTTGTTTCATTACTTCCACCTCTGAGGCGTCTTAGATCATTTATAGTTTTATTTGTAGATTATAACCAGCATGATTTCCTGCAGTTTTATAAAAATGACATATATGTATAAATTGATGTAGTAGGACACGATTGTGGTTATTTACTTTTATGTTCGAATCCTCGTGATTCTCCATAGGGAAAGTTTTGATGGTCTGGATTTCTTGGTGAGATTTTATCTTACATGTCACATCATCTGCATGTACTGTCAAAACCATCTGTCCTCGCGTTACATGTATGACATCCATGCGATTGGAGAGTAATATATAAAAAGTCACAATTCCTATTGTGAAAAAGATCATAGACAAATGACAACTTTGATAGATCGGTATACATGTATAGACATTGTGCTATGTCCGTTTACCTGTATTCTTGATGTTATTCCTATGAAAGACATCTAAACCAATGAAGTAATATCATCGGGTCAACCCATCTCCCACTTTACTGATATGAGTGTTAAATTAATATTGAGTAAATCCAAAACCTTATCAAAATCCTAATGAAGAAAGCGTAGGATTTTTTTTGTTACGTTTGCACGAATTTTTTTGAGCACTGCCATGCCTTTAATTATTGTCCGCCCTGGTATTGCACAGTTATATTACAGTCCTATGGTGTATCCTTACACTTGCCTAATTCAGGTGATTCACCACACGTATTATCAGTTTATATTCAGCGTTTAGCAGCGTTATTGGCTTATAATCTGCTCCCAACACTAGTGTGCTAATCTTAGATATAAAAACAATCAAACCATTATGCTGTGAATGAGTTAGCATTTTCTTATGTAGTATTTATCACAACATGGTACAAATTTCTGATCCAATAAGTCCCGTAGTGCACATGAAACTTGTATGGTGATTTTTCTGTAAGATATTTTTACTATTTCTAAAATTTATTTTTACTGCTGTTTGTGGCAGTATCTTATTATCTTATCCCAAGGTCGCTGTGCAGTGTTGTAGAATAGCTGGTGGTTTATTCCATCGAATATTCTCTGAAGTACAGTATGAAAAATGGTTCAGTATTCTACAAAAGCATTTGCTATCGAATATTGATCTGTACATTATGCCCCATAAATGTCACATATTTTAGTAATACCTAATGGTTTTTGATTTTTTTTATCGTTAAGTATAAACAGAGTTTTCCCTATTTGCTGTGGACATGTCATGTAGCAAATATTTTGAACTACATGTTTTTTTCACTTACAAGTCTAATATCTTTTGTTATACTCGACGCTCATATTTGATCCAATCTTGATCGTTGAAAGCGGAGTTTGTCAGTAAGTAGAAATTTTCTCATATAAATAGAATGTTGCGGATCATTGTTCGGCTACTTGTCGGGAAATATTTGAAATAAGTCTACGTATACTTGGTTTGACAATTTTTCCTACCATGTGATCACATCTGTTAATCGTGTATTTTGTACATTCCAACTGCACCTTGTATTAAGAATTTGTTTCTTTATTTATTTTATTATAAAAATGTTGAGTGTTAAATTTCCAGTATCCCTATTTTCTATACCATACTTTTGTGAAATCTCTTTGAGTTATTTTTGCCATATAATAGTCACTGAAAAAATTGTTATTCCTATGTGATATCACACCATTTTTATGGTCTTCGAGAACATACAATCTGTCCAAACGTGTATTTGCATTTGTCACGATGCACGTGAAATGTGATTTTGTGATGCACTAAATCAGTGAAATCAGTAGCCTAGTTATTTATAGTAAAGGGGAATTAATTCATGTTCATTAGGGTCCATCGTGCACTTATAACCTCCACCAAAATTTATACGTTGTACATTATTTTTGTAAAAGATACAATTTCGTCTGCGTAAAATTTGTCTATCTCATGCTTTGGATCCCGAAGGTGCATTTATATTTAAAAGTTTTACATCCTGTATATCCCCTGTGATTATACAAATTATAGGGTGTTGTAAAATATTGGCCAGGTAAAATCCTGACCTGTTACAATGACTGTTTCATTACAGTGTACACTGACATTCGAGAACACATTAACCATCTTAAAAATTGGAATAGCCTCTCGTAAAATTTCTTGTAAAAATAATATATCTATATAACACGCAGGATTTATTAGATTTTTACATTACTAAAAACTCGACATATGTTTAAAATTGCTCTGTTGTGAACCTTCGGCATTTGTTATTTACATAAGAAGTTTTATTTTGAATTTTAAGGCTTTCGTCACTAATTTTAATGATTATTTCCATGTACGTGCGGGCTTTACGGTCTACTCGTACTAGCTTTCACTTTATATGCAGCCCTTTTCCGGCTGCGTGGCTTGTAACTTACCTTGGTCACCCGTGGGTGTCCACATGCCTGCTGGAGGCGGCTTAGTCCCTCTTCCTCGCTGTTCGCCGACTCCACTGGGGCACTCACCATGTCCGGGGCCGCCGACCGCTCGACGCTCGTGTGCGGTGTTTCTTCGCGTCCTCGCTGAACTGGTTTTACTGACACTTCGTATTGCATACCTCCATCCTCCATTGTTGGTGTGGCTTTATCATCAGTTTATTCTTCGTGCTTTGATGCTTCATTGGTCGCAGAGCTGCCTCGCCATGCGATATTTTCACAGCAAGTTTCTCTGACGTCCTTACATTAGTTAATCTTCTCGGTTACTGCAGGTTTTCTGTTTCTGAACCATCTTCGTCGTGATAGAAATAGTGAGTCGATTCTACTATTGATAGATTATTATCGTGCCGATTTATGTCCAACATCTTGTATGCCTCACCGCTACTATTATTACATTTTGACTCGACTGTTTTCTGGTTTCGACTGGTTATCACTATTAACGTACTCTGGTAATCGCGGGTATTCTTCATCCTCAGGTGGAATTCACACCAAGTGGATTGGTGCTGTAGCTGACATTTCGATTTTATTAATACTATCTTGACTCATTTACCATTGTCATTTATGACGCTCTTCTAAAGCAGGGTATTTTTCACAAAATTGAACTTGGGCATCACAATGAGTTTTTTTTTGGGGGATTTTCGTAGATGATAAATTGACGTGGCCATTAATATGCATGATAAACGGCATTTTCTCTTATGATTCCAATTTTTATTAGCCTTTTTCACGATACTTGTAATTCCTATTCCAATATTAATCCTGCACAGAATGATAAGACCTCTCCGTATTCTGATAATTATGCAAGAATATGTTGATCGTCTAATTCCACTGGCAGGTTTATTACGCGAATTTTTTTTACATTTAATTACTTTGTTAGAGGGTATGAAAGGACCAACTGTCCTGATGACGTTAATAGCTGTGATAACCCTCCTGTCCTACTTAATACTGTTTTAACATGAGTATTATTATGAAAAAATTTGACAAAAAATATAGTCAAGTAGCAGTAAAGTTCATACGGCTTCTAGGATATTACTTGAATGTGATGCACATTTTCCATTTCTGATAAATGTCCATCGCCCGCGGTTGTGGTGAGAAGGTGACACAAAACGTATTTTTCCTAAATGTAAAAATTTCGGCACTCACTCCTGGCGCACTTGACAGCGCTACCTACAACCGGGACCAGATGCTGCCGCAGAAGGTGAACATCTCAGACACTCGCGCTCCACTCCGTCACCATTAGACCCCTTTCAGACGAGGCAACTAGTTGACTCTATCAGTTTGGCGGACGGGTGTCGAGGAGTGCAGCGATGCAGCATGTCATTAGGATCCACCCAAAACCCTTCACACGCAGTCAGCTCTTCCGCTCTGGCTGGCGACCAATATGCACCTGTGATGCTCACGTTCTCACCCCTACCAGTAGACTCAACACATTTGTCCTTCACACGAGTCACTTAGTCAAGTCCACCGAGGTCGTAATGTAGGGTGTCCCACCTGACGAAGACGTCCGGAAATATGGGATATGAGGTATGAGGAATACAGTAATGAAATCTAAAGGAATTAATCTTGGTGGGAAGGGGCATGAAAATGAAATGCCAAATTTAAAAGCATGGAGCCTACCAAAAGGAATGTAGTCGGTAAGAATATTTCATTTACATTTTTACAATTATTTAAGTAATCATTTTGGGAACAAATTTATTTAGATTCGCAATAGATGGAAGTTTATTGTTATGAATGAGGTTCCTGAGAATAGATGATGATTTCACAATTTTCTGGTGTGAAACAAGCCCAAATGTATCTTCGCACTGCAGTCAACTAGTTGAAAGTCAACCAGGCAAATAAGTTGAATCAACTAAACCAACCACCTCGTCTGAAACGGGTACAAGTCTATTGTGATTATTTGAGGGATCGTCGACTGTTTCTTTTAATTACTTTCATTTGACTAGCACAATTTGTGTGTGTATATATATTACTGTCATGGCTACAGTGCATATAAAAGTACACAAAGTGTGTTTTTTCATAACTTACTCATACTTACTTGCTGAAATAACCTAATTCGGCAGTGAAAATCATTTTTTACAGTGTAAGCACACGAAGATACAAGTGAGTAAATAAAAATTTGTTAATAGTGTTTTAAAATGCATACCTACTGCTTGAATAAAATACAAAACTCAGTTTGGTGTATTATAATCACATCATGTGTTATTTTACTTCATACTATATAGGCGTATATTTACAAGAGCATTGTGGGGATAAAACTAGCAGAAGAAACATTAAGTTTACACGGAAAAGTGGTATTTTGACACCAATTTTAAGTTTATAATATAAACCTACATTTGGTGTTAAATTAAAATATGTATTGGTAAATTAACGCAAGGAATGTGTAAAAGTATACGAAGAGTACAATATGTGTTTTTCCAAACTACACGACAAAAATGTAAATATGCACTCACACCGAATGTGGATTGACACAAATGTTTTACATAGTAATTTGTAGAAAATCTTTGGAACAAGCATATTATTTCATTTTCATAAAGGTGAGAGTGTTTACATCTAAATCTAACAAGTCGAAGCAATTGAAATTCTGTTATAAGAAAAAAAATTATGTTTTGTTTTAACAAATTTAGCTGAGTTTTTATCATGCCTGGCATCTCCTTATCAATAGTGCTGCTGACTTTTTTTTTTGGCGCATATAATTAAAATTGTTGAGCAATAAAATATTTAACAGTAAATGCTGAAAATATATTATATTATTCGTTCCTTTCATTTTACAATTGCCATATACCTGAAAGACAATGCTAAACCGCAAGAGCTGCTATACTTCTAGCCCGAATTCTCTTAGAGTTAGGTCTGCAATTCTAGCCTGGTGTTACTATTTTAAAGTTAATATTATGTCCAATTATATTTACAGTTGAAATGGTAAGTTTTAAAGGAATATGTAAAATATATACCCTTAGTGTACAATGAGTGCTATGCATTTGGATTGGGTTTAAAATGTTTTGATCTCGTTCGTATTACAGCGAAATGATTGAGTTTGACCTACCAGCGCGAGTTTAAAATGAATAACTACACATCTTGCTTGATTGGCAGCTATATCAATTATACCAGAGACTAATACCGGACACCAAATTTTTTTTTGTGAATACATGGCGTCACATCAATCCGATAGATGGCATACGGTATGCCCAGTATGAATACCTTATGCGTTTAATACCCATGGTACCAACGTTGTGGCATAGAAAATAACTTAATTGTTTCCTAGATAAAATTTATTAAAGATGATACACAATTGTGGGGGGAAATAAAACTTTAGTAATTCAAATTTCTTTAGAAATATGACAAACGTGTTTGTCACAGCATAATATGCTACGTAAATTAACAATTTTTCATAAAATATTTTGTCTTCACACTTTTTGCCACGAAATTATTTTTTACACTTTCGCATGTTTTGCTAGTGTCTATAGAGATTTCCGGTATTATTCCTTGATGTATTTGGCTGCAGCTTTTAATTTTCACGAACAAGGAGATTGAGATTAAGTAAAGGAGACAGATACTATAATATAACGTATCGTGTTATCTGATGCGCCGAAATAAATATAATTCATCGATATTTTGTGAAACAAGACCATTTCTGTAGGAAGACAAGATTTCCGTGAGTCTCATGTAGATTTTTGTACCAGATTGAGTTTAAATACACGCAGGAAAGTCTCTTTCTGTAGTTATAAATTTTGTGTCAAGATTTATAATAGTGTATCATTGAGCCATGTTGGATTACATGGTGTGTATAATATAGTACTTAGTGACGCTAAATTCAGTATCAATCGTTTTAATTAAAATTATCATTTTAAAGAAATTTTTTTGATTACATTCATTTTAAGCCATATGATCAAATTTATTGTTTGATTAAACATCTAATCTCAAGAGAATAAAATATTTTGTTTTGGAATCAATATTAAACGTCAAAATCTCAGTGAGAGATAATATGTTTTCATTAATTTTTTGCATGTTTATTAGTCGTGAGCATTTTAAATATAACTTTATATTTGTTTTACCTTTGAGAAATTTAAATAATTTTATTTGCATATCAAACTGATAATGACTCTTGATCACGAATGTGCAATCCTTATTTATTTATTTTGGGCAGTTAGCAGTTTTACCAAATACACTTCGAAATATATTAACGAAGGATTAGGATAACAGTAATAATAATTTATCTTGTATTCATGCGTACATTTTTATGTTATATCAGTGTAAAGTTATTAAGTTGTACAGTGATATTGTTTTAGTAATAAGAGTAATGATAATTAATGGCAGTAGGTTGACGAACGCACAAAGATTGACGAAAAATGTTAATATATACAGAAAGTATAGAGAGAAACGCAAAAAAAAATAATTTTATTCAGTGTTTTATTGAATTTTGAAACTCCAATTCTCAGAGGATGAACAAGTTGCACATTAATTTACATACTTACATATGTTAAAGTATGTGATTGAAACATTAGATACAGAAAGTACTCAAAGCAATTCACAGATAGTATAGCTATAAACTTAATTTATTATTTTATACAAAGAAATTAATTATTTATTTTCCAACTCTCACAACCATGCAACAACTAGAAAAGTTTAAAAATGGGTATGAATGGAAAATAAAACGATATTGTCTACTAATTTAGGGCATATATAAATTAGACTATAACTGAAGGACTGTGAGATGTAAAAAAATTCACTATTGTTTTAAATAGAATCTGCGTAAACAAAGACGCAAGAGCATTATAGAAAAGGCAATAAAAAGTGGTCAGTAGGTGCTTGTGCATATAAAACCTTTGGGATAGCAAGTGAAATTTTCGGAGGGTTGCTGTCATAACTTATAAACACATCTCAATTTGTTTTGTTCTAATTTACTTGTTTCTATGTTATGACGAGTCTAAATTAATGTGATTTGGTCGTTGTGTGTTTCTAATTTACGTGTTTCTAAGCCAAGACATTTGGAAGATGTGTGCTTGTTTCTTAGATCTGCGTGGACCCTCTTTTGGGCACCTGACGGACACGTACTTCCGCGGCGCCCTTAACGGAGGAGTTCCGGCTTGGGAAATGAATCTCAAGGCACGAGGAAGTGGAAGTGGGGAAAAAGGAAAAAAAAAGGATAGAGGGGTGGGTTCAGAGGTTTTTGAGGGTTCGCAAACTGGGGGGTTACTCCGTGATTTATCAAGGAAACCCGTTATTATTAAAGCGACACGCGGAACTGTTTTCCCGATGGAGGGTAAGGGGGGAGGGTTCAGTTGCGATGTCGGTGGGCGCGCGGCCAGGGAGCTGCGGGGTCATTAATCAAGGAAACGCGTGAATCATATTGTCGCGAAGGAAGGACGGCCCCAAGCGGTAGCCCTGCCGGGTTCTCCAGGGATCTGTCGACTGAAGGCAGTCGCGAGCAACTAGGAGCAACTGGTCGGCTAGCCTCAGATGGATTTCCTGACAAATGAAGCGCTTCTGTCCTCCTGGGCGTAGCGAAAACACAAAACAGGTAAAATAGTAAAAAAATAGTATAGATAATTATTGCTATTGTTGAAAGAACGTGTGAGTGTATAAATATTTATACTATTATAAAACTTCAGTTTGTCTGTTTGTTTGTTCGTGGTTGATGCAATAACTACTGGCCGAATATGATAAAACGGCTTGTGTTAAAAAGATAATGATCTGGTATATATTTATCTCGCTACTATGACGGGATTTGAATATATATAACAATAAAAAAATTATTAACTTTTTTCACAACTAAGTTAAAGAAGTATTAGTTGAGCACTCATTTCAAGTTTATTCCTATTGAGTGGCCCTTCTACTAAAAGCAACGCGGTTGGAGCTGTAATTTACCATAAAATATTACCAAGATTTTATTAAATTTCACTGTTTCATTCAAGATGGTTTCTTCTTTTCCATCGCTACGGGCTTCTGCATGGTTGATTCCTGGTGGAATGCCGTAGCGAAGCGCGGATACTCGGCTCGTACTTAATAAAAACTCTTAACACTGACTTCATCACACACAAAGCACATCTCAAATCGAAGGGACTTGAAATACGAAATATTTGCATAGGAGTTCCTTATATAACGTAGGTGTGCACTAGGAACGGAACCTCTGAAAATTTATCCCTAAAGGAGGGTATATGGGATAAAATTTAGTATGGAAGTTTGTCATGTTTGAATTTTGAAAATGGAAATAAAATTCATTTGTATCAGCTATTATAGTAATTTATCAAAAATGAGAATAAAATACTTTCACATCTTGCAAATGGATAATATAACATAATTGTCAAGTGGTTATTGATGTAGCATTTTTCTTACTAAAAATAAATAACTTAAAATTGTACCCACCTCTGTTTTCACAATTTATCAAACGAAAATATTTATCTTTGGCTGTAAACAAAATTAAAACAGAATAATTTTTTCTAACACTTGTTTATAAAATTAATACCTTTTTAATTTATTTTATTTGTGCGTTTGCATCTAAATCTTTCATGTAATACCAATTCTTAGCTTAAAGAGATGTTACCAACAAGATAGTATAGGTTGGCTCTAACAAACCTCTATTACTTTTATATTTTTAACTCTAATAACAGAACTCCATTTCCATGTTAGTTAAATTATTTCTAAAATTTTTTTTTATTTTGTTTTAAATTTTAATATGATAAAATAGTTGTGCAATACTTGTACTATCTGAAATACCCCTCATTGCCCAGGCTAAACAAAGGGTGAAGGGGATTTGTTTCCTTTCGAAATGTAATGTACACAGTAATTGTATTCTGAATTTGAATGTCAAGTGTGCCATATTTCATCTGAGTTAATTAAATTCTGATTTAACTGGTAGAAAAGTGTGATGTGGCAGGGAAAATGAGAAGTGGGGAAGCGGGTGATAAATGTTTTAAAATTTTATGTGTTCTAATAACCTTTTTGTTGAAATCAGGCGTAGATTGTAGTTTTCTTTTTATTTTAGGTGTCAAGAGTGCAAAATTTCATTTAGGAGGGCCAAAAACCTGCTTTAATGATTAGGAAAGTGACTTTTTTTTTCATATGTTCAGCGAAGTTATTTTTCATAAATTGTATGTTATCGATAAATCCCTTTTTTGTACGTGAACTGTTCAAAATTTCTCCAAGGAGAGCCAACAATATGCTTTAAGATGTAGTAAAGGGGAATCGGGGTAGTTATTTCTTAAGTTCATGTAGCCAGGAAAAAAATTAGGTTAAACAGAATTTTTTTTAATACGAAGTGTGAATAATTTTATTAGGTAGTGAAAAATTCTTCTTAAAGGAATCGGAAAGAGAGATGGGTGAATTTTTTTTTTTAAATATCGTATTTTACTAACCAATTTTTTTTCTCGTAGATTTTTGTGCAAAAAGTTATCAAGTTCTACCAGTACTATACATTAAGTGGCGAGAAAAATATACGCTGGTAGTTTATAGAAATCTCAAATAAATAATTGAAAGGAAATTTTAATTAAACTTTAAATGTTGAGTTTGCCAAATTTTATCAAGAAGTACCATGATGCAGATTTAGAGGTAGTAAGGGGAATTAGAGGTGGTATTTATAAAATAAATTTCCTGTTTACAGGTGGAAGGGAGAATTTTTTTTTAAATCGGACTTTAACTGTTACCTTCCTCTTAACTCTAAATTAAAGTGTGCAAAATTTCATAAAAAAATTATATTCTGTTTTAAGGAATGGGGATGGGAGCCGGGGTGGATTCTAACTTTATGTGGACAGGAAGAGAGAATGGCTATTTTTAAATCAAATAAACAGTACATATCCTCTTCTTTTCAAGATTATTCTTTCTTAATATGATTTATATGTACCAAAATTATGTATCAGGGATGAAAAAATGGTGATGGGATTTGTTTTCAAAATTTTATTTAGGTGGAGTGACCTTACACTTTTTTATAAATTATATATTGAACAGTAATTTTCTTCGTATTTTGAATGTAAAGTGTGAACATTTTAATTAGGATACAACTTTCTGCCTTCAAGGGTGGGAAATGGGGATAGGGGTGGTTCTTCGACATTCCATTTTTACTATATATCAGTTAAAGGCTTTATTACCCCTTTAGTTTAAACGAAATTTGTGCTAAATTTAATTAAAAAGTACAAAAATTATGTTTTTGGGAGTGATAAAAGGGGGGTATATTTATTATTTAATGTAAACACTGGCCCAGCTTTTTTTTAGAAATTAACTATAGATAGTAATCTTACCGTAATTTGAATTAAAAGTGAACCACATTTTATCAAGTAGTGTAGAAGTTCAATTTTAAATTATGGAAACAGGTAAAAAGGGTGGTTTTTCGAAGTCTCATGTAGCCAGTGACCTTTGTGTTTCGAAGGATAAGTGCGCAAAGTTTCAACTGAATTAGATGAATGGTTTAGGAACGCATGCGGGACAAACAAACAGATAAACAACAAACATTGATTATACTTATATACATATATATATATATATATCACAAATCAATAAGACTGTAAAACATTACTTAAAATAAGGCCAATTATTTGGTTTGATACATGTGAAATGTCACCAGATTGTGATAATAAGTGTACAGAAATTTTTTAAACAGAAATTGTCTATGTTTTATTGAAGTTAAAAAAAAATATTTTTAAAACAATTTATAACAGGGAAACGTAATGCAAACAATTTCAAATCACAGTTTTGTTTCAGAACCTCAATTATATACGGAAAACAACAAAACATATTTTTCAGCATAGGAATTTGTAGACATTCCTGAAGTAAATTTTTGCTCCAAAAACACTGTTAAAGCGTAAGAGTGTACTATCACAAACCAAAATACAGATTTTGGTCTAATTATACTGTTTCCCATAAGACCTACCACATTTCTTCCACAATGATCCAATCGTGAATTTTTTTTTTGGCACGATTAGTATCGTAGTTGGACGTTATGAGTTTCTTTCTAAACAGCATAGCGGTGTATAATTCTTTCTAGTGGTCTTTAGTACTCACATAGGTACAACCCGCTCTTTGGTGAAGCACTAGGCAACGGTAATCCGCCTTTAACTCGTGTTGTACGGGTGTTATAGTTAGACGTTTGGAGGGCTTACGTGTCGGAATTTAATACAAACAATGTCAAAGGGCCTGGCTTGACTAAGGATAATGAAGCAAGTTTGAAACTATGGCTGAGCCACGAACGCACACACTCGCAGTTTAGTGAAACGATCGTGTTACGTGTAAGGCTAACTTTGATTGCAGTTCAAAGTTTCATTGAATCTCTCTCATTATGTGTATTTAAAATTTTTTGTAACGTAATTTGAATGTGTCGATGTTTTTTTTTAAATCACAGACCAGGCTGGTCTGGATATAACTGATTTCGAATAAATATAATACCTTTTCTTAGTGCATATTTAAAAGCATATCTATAACTTAAAAGTCTACAAACGTCACTTTTTGACTTATTTTTTATTAGGTTGCAGATTATTAAATACATTTCTTTATTAGTTTGATTTCAGCGGTGAATTATCTGGAGATTTCTGTGTGACACAAATTTTAAAACTAAGTGAGGTTGCACAATGGGACTGAAAGATGGGTCATTCAGATGTTCGTTTCTTGTGGTTTCCCAAAATAACTCCAAAGAAATACTAACCTAGTTATTTATTGCTGAAGTCTTCCTCAATTACTCTGCATTGTCTTCTTTGTAGTTGTTGTCCACTTTCCACCCCGCTGTTTACAAGTGAAACACAATATACCATGCCAGGGTAACCGCCTACAGGGTAATCTTCGAAGGTATGCTATGCTTCCACACAAAAACTGTCCTTAATCTCTCTGCTGCGAAAATGGGGGCTCGCAACCCTTTCTCCCTTTTCGGAAGGTTTTCACGTTGCCCAAAAGCTTCAGGCATAAGTCAGATTCAATGTACATAAATTTTTTCATAGCTTCAAACTACGGAGAACGATGCACAAAAGAAAAAGTGAAAAATATTTCAAATCCTCAGAAATTGTTTGCCCTATTCCGGCTGCGAAAATTATTACAAGTCCAATTGTCACTTTTAGGAGCTGGCCCTCCCTATATTATTGTAGGAGGGAATCCACAGAGCTTTAATACAATCAACCTCATGGACACATTCAAATGATGGTTCCCTGGGACGAGTAAGAATTACAAGCGAAACATTCGTTCTTGAATAATGAGTATGATACATTTGATTGCGAGATTATAAGTAAAAATTTTTCTACTTTCGTTTCAACGGCTAAATGAACGCACTAACAATTTAAGTTGTACTAATTTTCAAGAAAATATGAAGTCTTATTAACTTGGTAAATGAGTTATCGTTTTTATATTGGGAATCAAAACCCAATTATTTACAGAAATACGAATAAAAGGAAACGTCTTTCTAATTATAACATATGTAACTCAAAGTAATGTATGATTCGATAATAAGCGTTCATTAACGTAAATTAAGAGTTCTACGTATTTTTTGTTTTGTTTTGAAAACTTTTGTGTTGCATAGTCATTTCACTATCTTAACCTTTGCGTGAAACTAATGTACACTTAATATAGAATTATAACAGCTCTGCAATAAAAAAAAATAGTGAAGAACTTTTAAATTAATAATTGTAAGCCAAATAGTCAAGCAGTTTGGAGTTCTAATAAAAAATCAATTTTGCTTAAAGAAAAAAATAAAACTCTGAACACGGGTAATATAAATACACAAATAGGTGAGTGAGTGGTGAAATGACCTAAGCAGGTTTAGGGTACATAACTTCCCGCCTGCGAGCCACTTAAGCAAGCTGAAGCTTTTCCGTTCGCTAATAATTATAAAAAATTGACTCTAAGTCTCGGTGTGACGCGCATTGAAATCTAAATAAATTATTAATATAAGGTTTTTTTTAGTTTAATAAAGTAAATCGATTGCGATAGTAGGTACTCTTACGGAGTGAAAAAGTATTTTTTTATAAAATGTCGTTAAGTTATTTTGTAAATTGATATTATGTTATTATTCGCCGAATTGTTGAACAATTTTTACTTTATACAAGTGACAACGTTGATAAATGTCAAACGCTCAATTATCAGGGCGTTAGAACTTTAAGTCTCGCAGCATCTAACTCTACTTCCGAATATTATATCCAGAAGATACACAAGCAACACAACTGATGTCTATGTCATGTAACTTGTTTTAAATTTACAGTTATCAAAAGTAGTACAATTGATATACGTGTCCTTCTGCCACTGTTGATACATCAACAGTGTGGTTAAACAACTTCAAGTGAGTGTCAGGGTTTGTTGTAATATATTAATGAATGTCCCAGCCCTGGTGCTAGTGCGTGGTGTCGGTGCCGGTTTCAGCCATCTTGTACTGTAACGTATCAGCGAACATCTTGGATGACTTTGACATTGATATTTGACCCTAAAAACAAAACCTTCAATATATCCAAAAAATTTACTAAAATTTGTCATTATTTAGCCAACATAGACTAAAAATTATACAAAATGGCTAAAGAATTTCCCATTCTTAGGAAAAACATTTCACAAGAATATCTATAAAAATAGTGAAAATACAAACATTTCAAATTTTCAGGAAACCTTTCTCATCATTAAATTCAGAAATTAATAACTATAAATTCCTTAAAGTCCAAATTCATCATAAAGGAAACGCATTCGTTAAAAAAGGACATACATTTGGACGCACATTCATCAGAATTCACGCACAATAGTTAAAAAATTAACTATGTCAATGTGGACGCACATTCAACGAAAAAGACACATATTTGAGCGATTATTAAAAAAACACTACACACTTGTTAGTTAAGCAGAATCTTTAATGCAGCACGGACTGCATCGTCGACCCTAGCTACTTTCTCGTCTACTCCGGGTACTACTTCAACGACTTCTATTATTGGTTCTCTAGCCACAGGCACAGGATTATCCGACTGACAAATTTTGGCATTACTCTCGGTGACGACTACTTTTGTGAGACATGGGCAACGACGTCGGCAGCAATGGCTGCGAAAGGACTAGGATTTGTTTGTTTTTGAGACAGATTTTACAATGCTGGCTTCAGGCACATATTTTGAACGCAGAAACACTAATAATACGATCTTAGACGAGTTGTGCAAGTCATCGAATGTTTGGTATATCGAAGGTCGCAACAGGTTGCAACAAGTCTGTCCCTGAACAGGTTTGTGCATGCGCAGACGAATAACTGCGTCTTCTATGCTGGCTGCCTGTAGCTCACGAGCCTACGAAGCAGATGCCTGCTATGCGGAGTTTTCCAAAATGCTTTAGCTTACCAAGGGCCTTTACAAGCTATCATAGATAGCCTCCTAACTGATTTAAGGGGTATATGTGAAAATACGCCATAGCTTCCTACACCGTATGGGAGCGTTCAAGTATTAAGTAACGCAATTTTTTGATATTTTTGACCCCCCCTCCCCCCAATGCAACGCGCCGTAACGTTTTTCTGTACCCTCCCCCCCCTAGTAAAACGTTACGTAACCACAAGTGACCATTTTTACCTAAAAGTCACAATTATGTGGCGTAACGTACCGGAATAAGTCACTAAAATACATTTGTTATTGTTTTAATCGCGTTAATGTTATTTATTGACATTTGAAATGTCTTGTTTTTAAAAGCAAGAGCTTTCTTATGTTTTTTTTGTCCTAAAAAAATTTTACTACTCAATCATACATTTAGCAAACATACATTTAATTACGTCGTTTTCCTGACTTGGCCCTGTCCTTACACACTTTTTGCTTTATCCGCCATTGTTCTTCTCATGCATTCTCCTATTTTAGCGTTTTACTAATAAAGATATTAAAATCAAATAAGAAATTTTATTTCTAATAATTTATTTTTACCTTTGGCAATGCAATTACAAACATAAAAAAAAACTGAAATATAATATATTTGTCAAAATATAATCATATTTAAGAATACGATCGAACGAAAACGAAAACATTTAAAATAGAATCAGCCATAATTAAAATAAATATATATTGTGAAAAAAACAATTCAATTTGAGTTTTACTGCTCTTCTGTCCATGGGTTGGCCAGCCACTCAGATTCTTTCATTACTGGCATCCGGAGAGCAGACGAAGAGGGTTCCGGAATTAACCCGCTTGCATTAACTTCGTCTTCGTCGAGCCAATCGGCATCCTCAGACGATGTTTCACAGCGACGCACAATGCAGAGAAGCTCATTTGCCCTTCTTGCAGCAAGTCGCTGTGGCCGTACTCGACTTTAACGAAGGTCTTGGGCAGTCTTGCCATGCATGTAACGATTGTGCATTTGCACACTCTTGTGGGATGTAAAATAAATCCCACAGGTTGAACATACTCGGTTCTTTATGTCGGATTGTACTGATGGACAAAATAAATTGTAAGGCATCTGCTTAAACCCTTCTAGAGGAGGCGACAGATCAACAGACAACCTCACAAGAAGTGGCGAAAACTTGCATGATCCTTTGTCTATCTGAATAGGTACCACGAGCTTGTTTGTTTTAACTACTTTACTGGAGTGACGAGAAAAACTATCACAGCTGTTGATAAATATATATACTTTTTGCTATACGTTTGGAGTTAAAAAAACATTATTCACTAATCCTGTAAAGCAAGCAGAAGCAATTTTGTGAAGGTAAAACAATTAAGTTATCATGCCATTTTAAATTTTGGGAAAAAAAGTTTTAAAAAATGCGTGAAAGAATCTGTCTCTGAAGAGTTAAAAAAAAAAAATATGTGACGTAACGCGTAGGTCAAACCCCCCTCCCAACCCTGTAACGCATCATAACGTTTTACAAGATCCCTCCCCCCCCCCCGCCCTCCCCATAAATTCGTTACTTAATACTTGAACGCTCCCTATATCAGAAGATACCCCAATAACAGAAAAATAAGATGAATATACAATACAAGGTGGCAGACACCGGCACCACGCACCAGCATCTTTAAGTCAAGTATGGTTGTTTTACTCGCCACCGTCATAGTGACGACGCGTCTCGGGTACGACGGCTGAGTTGTGACGGCCGCCTCAAAATACGACCTCAGATCCCATCGTCGTAGCTCTCCCGTCACCGCAACGGCATCAAACCTTAGAAGTTTCGGCATTCCACAGTATGCAGAGGTTGGCATGAATTTACAGGAAGGACATGTTTTTGTTTTGGCAGTTGGTGTAACTGCTAGAAATTCCCATCCAAAAGGAAACTACCGAGAGAAAAAAACTGTGGAATTCATAAACTGAAGCATGATGTTTCTATCTTATTACACATTTTCCACAAATACATTTTAACTTAATATCATTATCCATTCAATTTTATACCTACTGGTTTTCCGTGTATTCTATGATTTATAGACTATTATTTCCACTGCAAAAGACTTAAAATATAATGAAATCATTTAGCATGCCCAAATCGGTTATAATTATTAAATACTATGTAATATGCTTAATAAGTATAAAAAACTGAAATTTTGTAGTTTTTGAAATTAATTTTTACTAAGACATCTTTTGAAATGTAATCACCCATTTTTTTAATTTTTATTTTATTTCCAAGGGTCAGCTGATAGGCTACTAATGACCGCGTAGCAAAAAAAAAAAATTAACTCTTGCTTTTTAACTTGAAACGTTAATATACTAACTTCTATAATTATAATTATATTATATTCGTTACCCCTTGAAGTGAGCTTTCCGATTTGAAGGAACCAAAAATAAAGCCAATGTGCTTTATTACCAGATTAAAACACACTGTTTGAATATAAAGCTGTTTTATTTAAATTTATCATATTAAGACTTATTTATAGTATTTTTTTAGTGTACAGTAATTATTTTTAACACTATATTTCACACCAGCATACGTATCGGGTGAATATGCTGATATAATTTATTTAGCACCACGCAAGCTTAACATTTTATATATATTATTTATGGGTATACATATTAGCTCTTGGTAAACGTCCTTTGGAAGGAGTAATTTCGTGAAAATAGAACGGAAATGCGAGACAACAGTGCTACTTCTGCGCAGAAGTCTCAGAAACATCGAACAGATGGCGGACGCACGTATAGCAAAATAAACACGTATATCATCACTTAAGGTAATATTGGGGTACATACCAAACATATTGGTGTGCCAAATAAAACTTTATAATAGTGAAAATACCCTGGAATTGTTTTGGTAAATAAAAATAGTCGTATAAAAAGTATTCCCAAGTTTTTAATTAACTAAAAATATTTGGCTTTACACTGATTATAATATATACTCTCCTCATTGCTTCCAAACGGGCTTGGTATCATTTCGGTAAGTTGTGCGATTCGTAAGCATTAAGTGTTTGGTTTAAATCTTGTCGAAACAGAGAAATTATATTTATTATGTAATAACATTATAATATAATAATGCTGAATCAGCTCACTAAGTTTAATGTATTTTTGAAGGAACTATTTACAGACTGATTTAAGTCATTTGCACAAAAACAAATACACAATACGCGTTATATATATTATACTAGCTGCAGTAACCGGCGTTTCCCAGGCTGAACCAAGGGTGAAGGGAAAGTTTTTCGAAACCAGATGTAGACAGAAATAGTCTTCTTAATTTGAATGTCATATGGATGGTCTGTAAGTAATCTAGACTATAGAAAAAAGTGGAAGAATGAAAGATTACTGATATTGAAAAGATTCTATTATGTAGCTAATGATTGGCACTTGTATTAGGTACACATATGCAAAGAATTCTCTATCAATTTTAATATATGTGTCTCTCTTTATCTATATCTACATATATGTATCTCTTTATCCCCATTTATCTTTTATCTCAACATATATACATCTATATCTCCCACTAACTCTATCGCTATTCTTTAATATTAATCTCTATACCACTCTCTATAGATCTATATATCTATATATATTTATCTAACTCCATTTCATTCTCTATACCTCGCTATATCTCCCTCTATCGGTCTCTCTCTTTCTTACTCTATATCTATCACTCTATCTCTCTGTCTTTTATCTATACTAATATTATAAAGCTGAAGAGTTTGTTTGTTTGAACGCGCTAATCTCAGGAACCACTGGTCCGATTTGAAAAAAATTCTTTCAGTGTTGGATGGTAAATTTATCGAGGAAGGTTATAGGCTATATTATATTATCAATAACATTGTGGATCCTTACTAAAAGTCCAATTTAGAATCAAATGCGTTGGAGGGGGTTAGATACAACATGCAGTACACGTACAAAGTATGTGTTGACAATTCCGCAGGCGCTAGAAGTTTCTTAAGCGAAATACCACTCACTGACCCACTCATCACGAGATCTCTAAAACTATACACCAGATTGTCTTGAAATTTAGCATAGTTACTCATTTTGTGATGTAGACGCGAACTAAGAACGAATTCTGCGGAAATCCGATCCTAAGGGGAGTTTCGGGGGCGTAATATAGGCCTATCAAAATTTCCAGTTTTTGGTAGGAAATCACCATGGCAACGGCTGTTGCTTTGTTGATGCTTCATTCGTCTCTATGGCAACGACTATTTCATTGTTAGTGCAGTCCTGATCAGTGTTGAAATTTTACGGGTACTTTAAATATCAAAAATTGCCCTTTTTTTCAAGTATATATATATTACAGACTTGAAACTTCACAGTAATGTTCCTTATGTTACGCAGGATGACATTTTCCGAAAATTAGATCCCATGGGTGGTTAAAACCAGGCAACAGTGGGTACTTTGTCTGCATGAGAACAGGATTTTGAATTGTTCATGCCTTCTGCGTCTCCATGGCAACGGGAATCGCGCGGCAGTGGCGTACCCACAAGAAGGGGCATGTATAATGAGCGGCGCAAGAGGTATCTGCCTGTAGACTGCCGTAGCGAAGTAGGGTACATCAGTTGTACTTTGCGTGCACGAGTCGGGAAACCATCGGTGCTATTCATTTTATCTCCGGTACATTATACAGCATTGTAATAAATTTTCACTGATTTTTTTAAATTTACCATTACTGTAAATGGGAGATGCGGCTTAATTTTTTTCCGTTTGTATAGCCGTGCGAAGCCGGGTCGGGCAGCTAGTATTTGATATAACTGTGTTATGCGTGCGCACTCATACAACGAAATCAGACGAACTGCCGCTAAACTATATTAAATACATTTGTCGTAACGATTCGTGCGCCAACTATTGTAAAATAGTTGTACTAAATCGGAGACCTTCACGGGGATTCGCATATACACCAAAATTTAATCGCAATCGGATGAATGGTATAGAAACTTATACGGAACAAAGGAACGAAAATGCAAGACGTGACGGACGCCCCAAACGATAGCGCGTTTAATATACAAGGCAACGCCATCTATCAACGAATTTCAAAACTGAACTGTTATTAGCGCCGTTAGTACACTAGCCACCGCGAGCTCCACTGAGCGGACGGGTTTCGCGAGAGAGAAGAATAGGAATTTGCCAGACCTTTCTATATGACCGTTTGGCCGACATATAGAAACTCACTTTTTATGTGTCTTTATGGCCTCTTCCTATGGTTTTCTATTATAAAACTAAATTTACCCTTTTTTCAGTGCATCATGGATGTAATTTCATAATTATATGTGACTATGTGTTAATACAGGTTAAGAGCTATATGTCAAAACTCATACAAATCCGTTCAGCGGTTCGGGCGTCAAGGAGTAACAATACACGGAACTTTAGATTTTATAATATTAGTATAATATACCATATATAGGCTAATAATTTACTATTATAATTTTGATGACTATTAAAAATTACTAAATGTATTCCAGGATTGTTTTACTACCATAAAGTTTACTGTGGTACACCAATACCCTTAGTTCATCACCCGTGGGTCCACCATCTTCACGATTTCGGCTCGTGGCTATAGCATTTTCTGAATGCATGCGCATTATACTTTAATCTTCTTAAATTGTAGTTGTGTAATACCCGCTCAGTTTATTTGCATTTCTGGTGAATACTAAAATTTCCCCCTTAACGTGCCTAAATAATTGTAACCTCAAAACACATAGTACCATCATAGTAAACAGAATTATAGTACGGTTTTAAAATGGGAAAACTTTTACAGTTTTTTTCTTAAAATCAATACTTTTCAGACATTTATCATGATTGGCATTGTTTTAAAGCGCTCGACGTTAAAATCGATATCCGAGTTTCGAATTATAATGTTTATTTTTACAGCATAAGAACACACAAATTTGCTTGTTACCGTGCACTGGAGAGTACTGAAAGACTAGATCACAATTTTTGAAAAAAATATAATAAACATAGAAAGATGGCCTCTATATTATTTTTATATGACGTATTTTGGAAAAATGAGTGTTGTGCGGTTAAAAATAACGAGAAAATAAGAATATATGTGACTTATTTACTCGAAACATAAACTCCAATATACATTTATGCCACCTAACTTTTAGCGGAGAAGAGTAGTTTTGAAGTTTTTTCAGGGACCAACTTAAACCTTTGTGAGTTACATCATATCCATCAGTATCTAATATAAATCATCTAGCTAAAAATGTTTAATGTTATTTTATTTTGCGATGTCCGTCCTTTATTATAAATAGTCCCACACTATAAAATCACTTTTAATAATGTAAATGTTTAAAATCAACATTTTAGTTAAGTTTTATATCTTACAATTATATCGTTTGGTTTTTGTTTTGAAATATCATGGTGTTTGATATATTTACTGCGAACGAAACAAGCTCTTTTTTAATTACGAAAGGGAACGTTTAATAACAGTCGTTTACGTATATATGTGCCACCATGGTATGATATTTTACTCTTTGTTTAAAGTTTGACTACTCTAGATTATAGTTGTCTCTTGATTGAAAATTTGTGAGTTGGAGGTACAGAATTTTTACTAACACAATAACATATTTTTGAGTCTAATTCAAATGATCTGAGATTGATTAGAAGTGATGCCGAAAAAACGGTTCTCCATAAGTTCAAAATAATTCGAAGACTATGGAAATTTCCGTTCCAGCCAGCGAAAGGGTTCCCTCGCAGTGTTCTGACGTCATCTCGCACTGGGCCCGGACGAGTCCAAGTCCGCGCGCGCACGTCGTAAACGCGTAATGGGTTTCAATTTCCTGCCGTCACGATCGCAAGCCTAAGATTAACCCAGTGTTAGGTAGGAGGGTGGGGGGGGGGGGGGGGGGTTCGCTAATCGATAAAGATCGAGATTGGTGGGCGTGGGAGTCCGGAAATCATGGGACCCCGTGTGGGTGTAGGGGAGCTCGTGTCCATCTCAAGCCGCCTGGCCTGCGCTGTGAAGTTTTCAACCGCCATTTTGCTCGTTTTTTTATACGACAACCCGGGCGATCACGTAGGTTAATGTTGGACGGTGAAATAAAAAAAAGGGTTGAACTACCATCCTAGACTTTTTTTGTGCCAATTTAGTTAATATTCTTGACATGCGTGGTAAACCCTCCTCCCTCCTCGCTGGAGCCATCCCTCTGTCCCGACCTCCCTCTACGACGCTGTCTGCCCGTGTACCGACCCTCCGACACTAACCGTCATAACCCTCTCTCCCAGGCGGTAATATCCTCCGCTGTCACAATAGTAGTAGCCGAGGCGAGGGGCGTTAGCCCTAGCCGAACAGCACCGCTGCTGCAGATCAAAATCTCCTGGCGGCAGGGGCAGGAAATTAGCTGCGCCCGCCTCCTCCTACTCCTCCTCCGCCAGCAAGCCCCTTCGACTGTCCACGTGACCGATCCCTCCCTCTCCCCGACTCTTGCTGACCACAACCCTCCCCCTTCCAGCGGCCGACGCCAGTCGCCATTGAAATGCGTCGCTCGTACGCAGGGGTGCTGCACCGCGGACGCTGGAGTACTAAAAGCTTTGGAATTGTGGGAGGGGGAAGAGGGGGGGTTGAGAAAAGAACAGATATTGCCACCGCTGGAACGCACGGGCGTCGTTCGTACCCTCCAAGGTTTCCATAAAGCTTAATGTCCAACACCACCCTCACGTTGTTTCATGTAGGCACTAGCTGAGTTCTCGACAGGAAATTATTCTATCCTCATTTTTTACGAATTACCGAAAACGCTGTGTACAACTGATCTTTATTTATAAACAGAAGCCTTAAAACCAATTTCACTATTTCTAACTTCAAAAATGTCAATCTTTCATACAAACTTTAATCACTTTTTTTTTAACCCCATTAGTGTATGAATTAAAAAAAGCATAATTTGTGCTTACCTACGACATACAAGGAACTCTTATGCATAATATCATGCTTCTAGACCCACTGGTTTAAGTTGTACGTTGTATGTTGGTCAGCCAGTGTTATTAAGTAGACTATATGAAGTACCCGGCGCTGTCCGGGCTTTACACATCATTACACATCAGGTCAAGTCTGTAGGATTTCTCATCGGCAACATATCAGAAACCATCCCACTTTTCTCCAATGTTAGAATTTTTGGGTATGTCTATGCAATTTTTTTTAACCCTTCGGTCACGGCGAGGAATCAATTCAGCATAAACAAATTAAGACTAAAGAAAATTTCATAAACTATCCTTGTAAAGAAAACTTAGACTGCACACATCAAAGAATCACTTATAGGACTTCACGATATACCACATTTTGAGTCCAGACGTAGGAGCCAATCCGTTCTTGATTAACGGAATCTGCCACAAAAACTTTGTCATCTTCAAAGTGCCTTACTTGTAAAAAGGCGATAAAATTTTGATCATGTTTAAAAGCTGTAGCTGAAAGATAAAGTCCGATTTTGTCAAATTTCTGACCTTGGTACTTTATTACTGAAATTTATTCAAAGTCTAAAACAAATGCTAAAACAAAACAATTAAATACACTTAAAAACTTATATCCAAATAAACTTACTTTTGAATAATTTTTATTTAAATTCAATACTTCATTACTTTAACATATTTATTTACAAAACATAACCTAACTCAAAATTACTCAAATGCTAAACCAAAACATGCTAAAGCAAAACATGCGAATAAACCTGAAAGCATACATAAATCTAAGTTATTTATATTTGGAATAAGAATATTTTTTACTTATTATTTTATTGCATACATTTATTTTAACATATTTTTTATTATTATTTTATTGCATACAATAATTTTAACATAAATATCTCTGAATCTCTATCTTCCCCGTCTGTTTCTATGCGTGTTTCGTACTTTAATTTTCAGGTGTATCTGTGATATTTCGCTTAAATCAGTCCAAATGTAATGTTTTATTTGGTACTTTCTTTTGAAGTTCTTCAGAAGCCTTTACATCCAGTTTTTTATTCAATTAAATTCAATTCAATGCCATCTATATACGATGTTTTAAACTAAACCATAGAACTAATGTGGTGTAGTTTTGTGCTAATGTGCTGTGGTAATTCATTTAAATGATAACAGTAATCAATAAAGTTAAAATGGGTTATGACAATTTTAACAAATATGGTGACGAAAAACGGTCAAGAGCTTTCATTTTCCATCGTCTCTACTTTATTCGTTACAATAGCAAAACGTAATGGGCTGGGCGATTGTTTGGCGGACATAGAGAAATTGCACAGTTTTTATGTCTGTTACTTTGTATGTCAATGACTAATATATATATATATATAAATATATATGTATATATATATAAACACACACAATCTTTCATCCCCTATTTAATGCCCTTATGAAATAAATTTTCAAAAATCCATCCTTTGTGCTCACCTACCTTGTATAAGGAACTCCTGTGCAAAATTTAATGCCTATAGACCCACCGGTTTATTCTGTGCGTTGTCAGCCAGTCAGTGTCAAGAATTTTATTAAGTAGGCCTAGATAATATCTGACAAAGACAAATAATGAGTACGTTAAGGAAGGAATCAACATTCAGGATGGCCATACCATGGAGGTGTGTGAATGATGTAAATGGTGAACTCACACTGGTCAGAAATTGTTTAGCAGCTTAAGCCACAATCGTAAAAAATGTTTTAACTAGATGTTTGCGTGGTATCATGAAAGAAACTTGCTTGAAATAATCATATAATTGCCATCATGTAAAGCAAATCAGCCAGGAATCCGCAATAAATTCCATAAAAGAAACAATTATGTTTTTCTTAGTATCCATAAGATAAATAGGGGGAAGGGCGTTCTCATTTTGTATCCAAATTTTTAACTTAACATTAATCGCACTCATATAAACTCTAAAGTCTTTACTTCAATATCTAAGCCAGAATTTGAACCTCTATTTACCCGGACTGCAAGCCCAGGAGGGTTCGTATTCCGACACCTTGTTTCAGCCGACGTTATGTTTTTTAGGAGATATTTTAAGTATACCTTGCACAGGAAGGCTATAGAAGAGGACGCTCTACCAAGTTTAATTTCCACATTTCTCTGAACTCGTGACGCAGTTATAACCATATAAACCCCGGGCTCGGTTTATTATTTTGAGATATTTTTTTTTGTCAGCAGTCATGTCATCTGAGAAAGATACTAACAACATAAATCAAAAACGGCGCGTAAGGACTCGGGGAACAATGGAAAATGAAAATCAGAATGGTCGACGGACGACAAACGGGTCTGTGTATGTGAGTTAGGATTTGAAATCCACATAATGTACGCAATTCATTAAACCATCGAGACAAACCAAACATTTTTTTAGGCTTCAGATACTTATGTTTTTACACAAGACTTTGCGACAACACAAGGTAACACAACGATTAGTGGCATCGCATCTGCTCCTTCTGTTCCTGTTCATACACTTGAAGCATTCAATATAAATAGTAGTCTACGTTATCGTTATTCGGTGTTTATACGTATTCATTGTGTCTTCTATGTTTGGACTTTAATGTTTATTTTTTAGGTCACACTTCTTTAGGAGCGTTAGGAAAAATTATGAAAGTGAAATTTTAATATGCGCGCGCACCATGCAACGAAATGTTCACAGGAAGATGTGGACTACGTGTATGAACATAAACCCATATATAGACACTTTCTTAAAAATTAGAATACCTACAAAACGTATTGATGTGCCCAATGAAAGTTTGTGATAGTGAAACTACTATGGAATATATTTGGTAAACAAACTCAGCCATAGTAAATAGTAACTTCAGGTTTTAAAAAAACTAAGTTTAGTCGGCTGTGAAATATATATTTTTCTTTTTTTAACTTACAGATAATGGATTAAACAAATTGCGTTCCAAGAAAATATATTAGACATTTTATTTTTTCATCGAACTCCTATAAAAGTATTAAATACATAACTCAGTCCATTGGATTGCTTATTTACTAATGAATTGGCCAATATTATCTATAATTATTTAAGGTAACATTAAATGAATTCATTTTTTAAGAAATTAATTTCCACGATTTCGCATAGATAATAAAATATAACTTAAAATAGTACAACTATCCTTTCATACTTATTAATTTAGAGTCTTTTAACCTGTGCGGAAAATATATAGAATTAACTTTGAAATGAATTTTTACAAGGTAGGCAGTATTATAATAAAATCCATGTTCAAAAATCAGTTCCAAATCGGGGCAAAAATTTTTTGAAGTTTTTTTCGTTTCTTTTGGAGAGGTTTCGTTATATAGTCTAACCTTTCGCTTTGCAAATAAAATGATTAGTTAGTCGACGTTGGAACTATGTGTGATTCGCGTTCAAAATTTAGTATGTGATATTGATTACTGGTCCTTATAACTAAAAAGATTTGTTTATTTTAAATATTAGTGAGAACAATATTGTATATAAACTTTTTCATTTGTTTTTCAAGTGTTTTTAATAATTGAGATTATTTTTCATTATATATGATTTGATTGCATTATACATTATTATATTATTATTTAATAAATAATTAATAGGAAAGAAGTAAAAACATAATGCATATTTACATTAATTTTAATTATTAATTAAAATAATTTAGAATATTTTTCTATATTAAATAAATATTTTAAATGTATGTTTATATGAATATTGTTTACTGGTTATTTAATAAATTTTTGTTACAGTACATGTCAAAACTATTCCTTTTATCAAATTAAAAATAAGTATAACTTTTAACGTGCGTACATAAGCAAACCCCATTTTTTATTTTTTTTGTTCGTAAATTTAGAAATTTATAAAAAAATTTTACTTTGAAAAAAAATTTAATTCGTGCACATTAAATTTTTATTGTTATTTTTATCGAAATCATGCGATTTTTTTTCGCTCCAGGACTGCTAGAGTTAGCTGTTGAAATGCCTAGTCAATACTATTTTTCGGATAGATAATCCTGTGTTTTTTATTGTGTTGTCTAGTATTTTATTAATTTCTATATTCTATATAAGACAAGAACCAACGTAAATTTAAATTAATACAGCATCAAAACATTAGCATGCACCCTTAACTTTAGGCCTGTGGATGATGGTAAAAACGAAAGTGGAAAAATATCAATTCTTAGGAATAGATATAAATTTTTCCTTGAAAATATGGTAATCATAACTATAAATGCAAAATCATCCTTAATAGAACCGAGGTAATTGATTTTCTGTCATATTATTAAAAAAAAAAATAATTTAATATAACTACTAAATGCACCGTATTTAACATACACGATTAGACAATGGTTCCATTATTTACAGTATATTTTTAGGATATTCACTTCAACTTCATAAAAATAATAATCAATCGTGTACTATGTAGTTTCAGACTGAATGAAAAATTAAACTTTCTTCTCGTCATTCAAAGTAAAATTTTAGCTGGTGTTCAAAGCGTTATTTTGAATAGAGGTGCATGATGCGTCCAATTTCAGCAAAGCTAATTATTTTGACTTATTGCATTATTAGTACAAATATTCCTGCATTATTAACAAAATATAACAGGCAAAAATGTTAAGGGTGCCAATTAACCTCACTATTTGAAATACATAAGAATACAAAATGGCGAAATGTACTTCATTTATAAGAATTGTTAACTTTTATTCTATTAATACCTATAAAAATAGACCTCCAACACGTTGATATTCACTTATAATTTGAAAAAATTAAAAAAAAAAACATTGTAATACATTTCCTCTTAGATTTTGTAACACCTGACTAAAACGACGCAAATGTACTAACCTACAGTTATTGTTACAAATTTAGGACATACAAAATAAACATAAAATATAAATTTAAACTTTTTATTTGTTCGTTTGAGTTTCACACACAAATATAATTCTAAAACGTTTTGGCTAAATAAAAAAGTACTGAAAAACGAGACAAACTTGCGTTTAAAATAAACATGATAAAGTATTTACTAAACAACGAAGTATTAAGCTTTACCAGAACTAATAGTTACGGCTAAGACCAGCGGTTACTGGTTAGATTACACTATCTCTCATAAAATTTAAGTTTAAAATTCTTTAAGTTTTTAAAGTCTTGCTCTTTATAGCCACTACGAAAATACTAAGCGCGAATGAATACGTGAAGAAGAGTAGGAAAAGTAGGTTTGAATAATATTTTTTAAAATTTTTGCTGTCTGGTATATGCCAGAAGAGAATGTTGAAGATATTTTTGATATGTACATATAATATCTTTGAAGTGTCAGAGAAACTATTATGATTAAAGTATTGTCGTAAAACCTTTTGATTAATAATAGCTAATTCAAAAATATTTCTGAATTCCGATAATCTTTTTGTATATAATTAATAAATATTTTTTTTTTGTTTTGACTATTTATTGTTAGTCGAATTTGACTTATATGCGTACAATTTTTTTGTCATAGCAAGTAAAATAAAATAAAATAAAATTATAATTGGCTTCTTTATGTTTGGAACTTAAAATACGACGGGACAAAGCGTTTCTCACCTAATGTATGAATAAAGAACTAGAGCGTTCTCAGCAACTTTTATGTATGTGATTGATGGAGAATTGTGCAGAACTGACGTTGGATGCAAATGACCCTTTGAAAAAAGTAATAATCAACTTATCTTTTAATTCAAATGAAACAAAACTATATGATAGACGCGATGAGTTTTACATCCCTTGAACAAATATTCGCAGAAATTTCTTTTGTTGCCTTAATCTCCCGCCACACTCCGTTGCGTTGATGGATGACAACGAAGAATACCAACCAACGCACGAGCGCGTGTTGTGAAGGCATACTTTTTTTTGGAGTTCCATTTCAGAATTGTTACCGTATCTGTTTAAAAAGTTAAATTTGTACATTAGTAGTATATAATAGTTCCTCCGAGATCTGACTTCTGGCTGTGGATTGTGATTGTCGGTCCGCCATATTGGATTTGTGACGTCACGGTGGCACTCTAGAACTCTATCTTTGCTCAACAATGAGAAGTTCACAAGCTATCAGAATCAGTTTTTGTATTTTTTTTTTAAATTTTTTTATTTTAAATTGAATTTTTTTTTATATTTTATTTTATCAAAGAAAATGTGTGGTGGTTTCCTCCGTGTGCTCCCGATTATTCTTGTCAATATTATGTTGGTTTTCTCCGTGTGCTCCTGATTATAATTGTCAATATTATGATGGGTTTTTCTCTCCGTGTGCTCCTGATTATTCTTATCAAAATAATGATGGTTTTTCTCCGTGTGCTCCTGATTATTCTTGTCAATATTATGATGGGTTTTTTCCGTGTGCTTGCGATCATTCCTGTGGTTTCTCCAAGTGCTTCTGGTTATTTCTGAGAAACTTATCTCTGCATGAAGGAGTTTTACTCTTAATGAGACATGTCATTTTATTCAAAGTTACATTTAATTAGTGATTTTCGTCTACTAAATCGACACTTGCAATATTTTTTTTATGAGGTGGAAATAAAAAAAAATTATTATTACTCAGTCTAGTAATATACCATGAGACATCTGTGAAGCACTAACGTACAAGACGAACTTCCTTCTCCTTGGTGTCTTGCGAAGCCACGCTTCTTTTGCGGGCGTTAGTAAGCATCCTGCATCCGGCATAAAATAAATATTATTTACCTGCAAGCAACACGTGTTGTTGAAAAGCGGAACTAATTGCAACAAGTACCTTTGCATGAGATAAATTAACTCTCACCACTGAATGGTGATATTTTTGTCAGTTAGAGACATGAAGTTTCGAAACCACGCGGCCAATTAGTCGGGCAGTCTCGTAACCATGCGTTCTGTAAGCTTCATAGTCCTATAGCCTCGAGATCACGTAACCTTGAAGATTTGCAATCGTATAGTCTCGTAGTCTCGCAGTCATGATGCATTGAAGCCTCGTAGACTTGAAGCTACGTAAGCAAGTAGCCTTGTAATCTTATAACATAAAGCTGATGGTGCAGTTGGAGCAAAAGAGAAAATTCCGTCGAAGAAAGATACGGTAATTAGAGCCTTGTAGACGAGTAGCTTCGTAGTCAAGAACTCATGCAGACTTGGAGTCCTGTATCCTCGCAGTCACATAAACATGTGTTCTAGAAGCTTCGTAGCTCTGAAGCCTTGCAGTCTCGTAAACTTGAAGATTCGTAGTCGTGTAGTCTCGTAACCTCGTGACTCGTAGTTGCGTAGTCATGATGTCTTGGGACCTCATAGAATTGTAGCTACGTAACCAAGTAGTCGTGCAATATAATAACATAATGCTTCTGGAGTAGTTGGAGCCGAGTAGACTTGTATTCTTGTAGCTTCAAAGACATGTAGTTTCGTAGCCACGCGGTCTTTTAGTCATGCAGTCTCGTATCCATGTATAACTCCTAACCAGCTAGATCCTTTATGACTCGTAGCCTTGTGGCCTCATAGTCTCTTAGACTCGTAGAATTCTAGCCAAATATATTTGGAGTTGATGAGACAAAAGACAGTTGGAGCCAATGACTGTAGGAGCCAATGACTGATGGAGTCACTAGACTGATGGAACCAATGAATATTGGAGCCAATGAATATTGGTGCCAATGAATATTGGAACCAATGAATATTGGAGGCAATGAATATTGGAGCCAATGAATATTGGAGCCAATGACAAATGTGCAGCCTTTTCGATGATGGTGCTGCCTTTTCATTGTCGGTGCTTCCAAATGTGCTGCCTTTTCGTTGTCGGTGCTTCCAAATGTGCTGCCTTTTCGTTGTCGGTGCTTCCAAATGTGCTGCCTTTTTGTTGATGGTTCTTCCAAATGTGCTGCCTTTTCGTTGTCGGTGCTTCCAAATGTGCTGCCTTTTTATTGATGGTGCTTCCAAATGTACTGCCTTTTCGTTGTCGGTGCTTCCAAATGTGCTGTCTTTTCGTTGTCGGTGCTTCCAAATGTGCTGCCTTTTTGTTGATGGTGCTTCCAAATGTGCTGCCTTTTCGTTGTCGGTGCTTCCAAATGTGCTGCCTTTTCGTTGTCGGTGCTTCCAAAATGTGCTTCCTTTTTGTTGACGGTGCTTCCAAATGTGCTGCCTTTTTATTGATGCTGCTTCTATTTTTAATGTTGTTTTCACTCTTGTATTATAATAAATTGTTCTTGATTTGACTAGCGTATTATTCCATCCGGTGCATGTATATAAGCGAGACCTAGACAGCAGGTCGCTCAGTTTGTAACTGACGACGACGGTGTACGGATCACCTAGTTTGTTTCTTCTGGTGCATTAATCACGTAATTACCTGCTCTTGCGAACTCGATGGCATCTTTACCGACTTTAACGTCGAACTCAATGGAGGTTTTACCATCTTCTACGGGAACCTTGACGACAGCTACGACGGAGAAGGAGCAGATTCCGTTGGCAACGACGACGACAACACTGGAGGAGACTTCATCAGACGCGATACCACCAGCAGAAGAGACTTTAATTTCTGTAGTGCTGGCTGTGTAGGAAAACTCGACGAACTTCGTTTCGCCCTCGATGGAGACTTTAATGGATGCCGAATCGACAACAACTAACGAACATCGGTGCTGTTACTGTGACAAGATTTTCTCAAACATCAGCAATGCTCGTCGACATGAGAAGAGAGAATGTGCCAAGAACCCTTATCGTAAAATGTTTGGCTGTATTAAGTGTCGCAAGCAATTTACAAGAAATACTAATTTGAAGCATCACTTGGAGACATGTAAAGGCCATGCAGAGCGGCAGAAAGTAAAGCTATCGGTGCAACAACGATGCATCGATGTGCATAGGAGCATGCCTGGAAATTGTACAACCACAGTTACAACGTCATCTGGTGCGGGTTTGTCTTCAACTAGGCATCCTTGAAGATACTGTGATACGTCGTTCGCATTTTTTTATGATGCACGAAGGCATGAGCGGAGCAAATGCATGAAGAATCCTTCTCGCATGAAGTTTGGCTGTGATGAGTGCCTTAAATGGTTTACTCGAATCGAAAATTTGCGCCGACATGCGAAAAACTGTAAAGGTGAAGTCCGTGCGTCTACTGCTGAACTACCTGCCTACATTTCGACTCCTCGCTTTAGATTGGTGACTCGTGAGCGTACAAGCAAAAAAACAGATGTGCAGAAACCGATTGCTATGACGTCTGAACATGAAAATAAACCTAAGACTGTGTTCGGTGCATTACAAGTAAACGATAATGGCTTCTACTTGGCGCAGTCTGCATTTCGTGGAACGTTGAAAGACTACTATTATCTAAATACTTTCGGTGAGTCGTATGACATTTGTACTTTTCTTGATGATATCAGACAGGATATAATCAATCAGCTTACTGATGACGTAGCAACAAACGGTCCATTAAAATATAACTTGTGGTTGGACTGTCTATATGGAAAGCCATATCCGTTAGATGACAAAGTGAAGAAGTGTGTATTCAAGACATGGGCTGCAGTAATTTACAGTTCTGACGATGTGAAGCAAACTGTTAAAAACGGTATCCAGAAACTCTGTCAAGAAGAGGAGAACTATGTCAGTAAAGGTTCTGGTTGGACTCTGTCTAGTACAAACCGATTGGAGCTAAGAATTAGTCATTTCACACCGATGCGGAACTAAATGATTGATTATAAATTTTCTAGCTTTCGTAAGTGATCCTGTAGTAGAATAGAAATTATGTAATAAATATTATGTTTGTAAAAGAACTTGCGGTGTTTAATTCCTCGAACCTGTTACTATTATGTTAAATTGATGTTATATTAAATTTTTTTTGTATCATCCTAGGTCGTACTAAGGACCTTAGTCGATCTAATTAATCAGTATATTGATTGGAAATTTATTTTATGATTTCTGAACTTTTTCCCGAATCTCCAGCAATATAATTACGAATTTTCCAAGATAGTGGTGTTGATGGCTTATAGGTTGATGATGGTAGTAGAGGTTTTAAAGTCTCTTTAAGAATGTTGAACATGGTATATTGAAATTATTGTTATTATTTTACATAAAATTTAACATTATTGCATCGATCGGGTATCGAACCAAGGACTGAAACTGATCGAATCAATCTGTAAAATGATGAGTGATTTATTTAATGAATTTTGGAATTTTTCCCGAATTCCTAGATAAATAATTACACGATTCCAAAATGGCGGCCAAATGACAAGATGGCGGGTGACACAGCAATAATAAATGATTACTGCACTCTAGCGGGTGAGAATTCAACTAACATGGCGTCAGCGTACTCTAGCAGACGATAACAAGATGATGGCTTCAAGCAGACGAAGACAAGATGGCGGACATGACATCATACTAGTTGACCTTGTTATTGGTGGTGGTAGGTTAGTCTGTAGGTGACTTCCGTGGAGGAAGGATCGTTCGCCATTTTTAATTTTTTTTTGCCCTCACCGGGTTCGAACCGAGGACTCCGAGCTCTGTGTCGTTAATGTATGTTTTTTAAATATTTTTTTGTTAAAAATATTATTAATTGAATTTTTTTATAAATTTTAATTTTTTTTTATTTCATTAAAATCGGATAATAAATTTAAAGATGGCGGACGTAACGGAAATTGCAACGGTGACGTCATCATCCATGATGATGTCAGAGGCTTATCTGAGGCTGTAGACATGGATGCTTAAGCCTACACATGGACATTTCGAGCTGCTGGTATTTTTAAGGAATAAAACGGGAAATTTTCCCTCGAAACGGGAATTTTTCCCTCGAAAACGGGAAATTGTTTCTTGAAACGGGAATTTTTGAGTCATTTTGAGTCATTTTTGAGGAATTTTTGCCACCGTGACGTCACAAATCCAATATGGCGGACCGACAATCACAATCCACAGCCAGAAGCCAGATCTCGGAGGAACTATTATATACAGTACTACTTACATTATTTAGAAATAATTTGAGTACGTTATTACTTTTGTAAATAAAGTTGTTTTAATTTTGAATTGAGTTGAAAAAGGCATTTATTCACGTTATCGGTTATTTAAAACTTAACCGAAAGAACGTAAACTATTTTTGAGGCGCAGATTAAGTAAAAACATTGACGTCTTTAAGAAAGTAACGAAAAAAAATAAAATAAAGCAGGGTAACGCTGCGAACCGTTGAATACCCAAATGTGTACTTTATTACAAACCTTTATACGTGCCGATAACAGAGATAGCGTTAGCAGAGCTCGATGGCATGTTTGATTTATGATTTACTGAATTGCGTACTGGCATATACTTGCTTACTCATGTACTTGCCCACTCGCATATATGTAGACACACCTGCAGGATTGTATACTTGTAGACTTGAAAACATGATTTTAAAATTTCTGTAACCTACAAATTATCCATCAATTTCTTTCTGAAGTATCACTTCCCAAGAGCGTGCCTACCATTTACTTTTTTTTTTTTTTTTTTTTAGTTACTGAAAGTTGCCTCGTTGACGAGGTATTTAGAGGTTATGATTTTCGACGAAAAAAATTAGGTGTAAAGAAGTTCCTGAGTTTATTGTGTCCATCATATGCCGCTGTTTTATTTTACGTATTCTATTCGCAAGATTTTCAAAACTTTGTAAGACTGTGATCATGTTTGTTTGACAATAGTAAGTTTAATTTTGTTGCACGGGTAAATTCCATACAGAATCAGTTGAGGGATATATTTTAAATGATTTGTTTCTTTATGTAAAGGAAACCTTTAATAATTATAAATATAAGTATCGCTTACAAACATCATCGTAAGCCAATGAAAAACTAAAATAAAAATTCAGAATATTTTAATCGTGTTCGTTTGACGCAAGTGATCACTTCGCTTGGTTGACCGATCCATCACCGATCACCACGTAACGATTTTGCTGCAATGTTTATTTTTTCCCCCTCTCGCTCTTTTTTTTTATTTCGCACCCCATTCTCGTCGGTCGCACGCGAGGCGGAATCCAAACGAGCGGCTATTTTAGCTGCCCCAATCTGCTTCACCGGGACAATCAATCACTCCTCACGCCGGCGGCGCTGACAGAAGTACAGCGCCCGCCCAAAGTATTGCCACGAGCGTGCGAAACATGAGAGAGGTGAACATAAAGCAGTATAAGATGTACACGCTGATGTCGAAATAGTGGGAAATGCTTCGAATTTGTGGTATTCTAAAATAAAGTCTTCATTTTATTTAATTATAATAAATATTTTTTAACGAGATTTTGTTCAAAGCAAGAGCCATACAGTCGAGTCTGAATTTAACCAACAAACATCGGCTTCGATTAATAGCGATAAAATAAGTTGAATACATAAATACGACTTGTGATCGTATGTTCTTTCCTAGGGTATAATGAACTTGCAGCTGAAGTTTGTAGGTCGAATTCAGACTCATTCTGTATTTATTGAAGGTATTTTGTGTGTGGTGTAGGTGCTATTACTGTTACATCGTTGCACAACATACAAACACTATACAACATAATGCACGTGTTGTAAATGACTACAGAGGGAGTTGCAAGTGTTGAAGTGTTGTATGTGAACTTCGCTGAGTCGCCGTGCCGCGAGCGCAGTCGCCAATATGTGCCGGCGCAGTCGAGATGCCGGAGCGAGCAGCGAGCGACACTTAGACGTCCAGGGTTCGATGCTCGGCAGAGCCATCTTGCTCGGCGACCCGGGGCTCTGGTATTCGAAGCAATAACCGATTTTCATAGCCTGGAATTTCTGTACTAGTCCTCAACGGAACCGATAATTCCCGGTACTTTCGGTACTATGTGGTTTATTTTATTAATGGTACAGCAGTTGGTGATTTAGGTTGTAAAAGTTAGTTTCGAACGATTAAACAAGTTTTAGTGACCAAAAGTAAAAAAGATAAACATTTAAGTAACAGTTTTTCCTTTAAAAAAATTATCCTCTAATGTAAACAAAACTATATTCTCAAAATTTCAATATTTATTTCGAAAAAAAAAAATTAAACAAATGGTTGTTTAAACGCATGCCAAATCACAGAATTTTTCACTTAAAATAATATTTATTTTTCCTTCCATAACAAATTTAAAGGAAGACTAAAGTTATTAAAAACACATTGGCGCAACAGCCACAGGCACACGGCAGTCCGAGAACCGCGACCCTCCCCTCTCCGGCAAAGCATCTCTCACCTCGTCACTGGAGAGTAGCGAATGAAAGTAACCTTGGCGCTGAATAAAAATGACATTTATTTGCCGTCGATGTCGAGTCACGACAGTACTTAAATAACAGGGAATCGATTTCATATAATATTCCTGGGTCGTTTACTAAGATGTTAAACCGATATTTCCCTGTTGTGAACCCTACTCGGGGTGATGGCTGACGCCCAGGGATGCAAGCACCTGTCTGGGCCTGGTTCCCCTTGTTTTAAAGCCGCAGTGCGTCTTCGGCAACCTCCCGCAGGCTCGGGGTGCTCTGCCGGCTGCTCCCGAGACGCAGTCTGCTGCCTCGCACTCCCTGGGGGGCAGTTCACACCTCGGCTACCGAACTGTGGCGTAGTCTCTCGTAACAACATGAGTCTGAAAACATTTCTAAACATAATTTCATTTTTCAGTGACTGGAACCCACTAATTTTTTTTTTAAATGCGTCTAAAAATTTGTTTGTAACCTAGTAACTTCGGTTTTAAGAAGAATATTGTAAAGCTTCAGTAAGGTATCACTACTTAGTATAAAACAATGTCGCTTCCCGCTGTCTGTCTGTCCATATGTTTGCTTAGATCTTTAAAACTACGCAACGGATTTTGATGTGCTTTCTTAATAGATAGAGTGATTTCAAGAGGAAGATTTATTTGTATAGTACATGCACAATATAAAAGAGAAACACTGATAATTTTAGAGGTTTCTAATGTGATGTGCTATATAAACACATTTTTTTTGCGCTTACATTGCAAACGCTGGCTGGACCCTACGAGATAGATCAAAATAATGTACTACAGTATTGTACACCTTAAAAAGGTCAACAAAAAAGTCCGCGATGGATAACTTACAGTAACCATTTTTTATCGTTTACTTTTTACGAGAAATAATAGCTTATTTACGAAGCGATTTTAAGCAATACAGCATTAATACTTATACAATTAAGTACCTTAAATATATTGTGAATTTAATATAGTGGCTATATAATGAATATAATAGAGTGACCATACTCACCGGATGTGGTACCGGAGAAGATGTATTGATTCCCCGAATTCCTGTATACCATTTGTTTTACCGTTCCAATTTAAACGCCTACAATTTCCGGTAAAGATATATTTCGCAATGACCATTAATAAATCGCTGGGTCAAACTTTCAACGTTTCAGGCTTAGATTTCAGCGTTCAGTGTTTTTTACATGGCCAATTAGGTATATGTCGCTCTTTCAAGAGTAACCTCTAAAAAAAAACATGTTTGTATTGTCTAATGCCAAAAAAGCTGTGAATGTTGTAAATAAATACATTCTGTAGTATATTTAGTATCGGCATTGCACCCGTGCGAAGCCGGGGCGGGTCACTGGTACATAATAAGTGTAAAAAATTTACCAACTTCATTTATACCTTCCCAAAACTCCAATTCTAAACGGATGAAATGTTTTACTGTAAATAATACTTTCAAACTTATATGTAAAAAATAAAATAATCTGATGGTAAATATTTATCTACAAAAATGACGAGTAATTTTTGTAAAAAAAAATATTATTACCAAATGAAATTAAGATAAAGTTAGTAAATTTATGTTCAACACATATAATAATACGCACAAATTGTATATTTTTTATTTTCCAAAATTTTATCCACTAATACGATGGCTCACCATGCGTTTCATGAATCTTTCTTATCGCAACCCTCGCCGTGTGACATGTTAGCAGCTGGGATTGTGCAATCTGATAAGTTATTATAATCGCCTATTATTTATTTTCTATTTGTTCACTATACTAAGACTAATACACAAAGACTCCACGATATTCAACTATACTTTAGTACAAAAAAAATGTTTATATTAATTATTATGATTTCAGTTTTTAATAACCTTAAGAGTGTTAATTGGAGATACCAACTCTTGTACTCTACTGGTGGTGTAGGAAGAGTATTGAATTTTCAATCAATACCTAACGTTTTGAATTCGGGAACAATGAATATAACATCACCAAGCTTGATTAAACAATAGTTTAATGCGTGTTAATACACAAGTTTTTTGAACTGTAACTACTTAACAGCCGGTAACACAGTGGCGTAACCAGGATTTGTGTATGGGGGGTGTTGAGAAGCATGCCCCCCCCACCCGTATTAAAGCGGGGTGTCCGAGGGTCCTCCCCCGAGAAAATTTGGATTTTAAGGTGTAACATAGTGCTATTTTAGCAGTTTTCGGTACTTACATTTAAATATTGTAATGGTAAAAATGTTATTAATTTTAATATGAAATTTGTTTGAGTGATGAATAAGAAATTAACTAAAGATTTGGTGCTAAGGGGGGGTGGTTTGAACCCCTAACCCCCCCACCCCCCCTGGCTACGCCACTGCTGTAACACAGATGGCAATAGCAATGCAGACTGCAGCGCTGTAGGTGAGCAGACGTAGAAGTAGCGGAAAAGTACATTTGTTTACAACAGCAGCTCTTTTTTACGTCTTAGCCGACTTCTTGCGTGTAAAACTAATTCATACAGATTACAGATAATATTGCGATTCGCAGATAATTCAGTTGATACCAAAATTATTAAATATACTTACAGTTTTAAAAATAAATTAAAAATTATACTCTTTTATCGTTAAATGAACTAAATATTAAAAATAAATATTTAATTTGTTATTTGCCCAACAGCCAAATAATGAACCAATTCTGTATAAATAAAAAAGTGGGGTGCTTGATATCATTTGTCTTAAATTTTTTATCAGTAATATCAATATGATTTGTGATAGATATTCTGTCACTAATTTTAGAATATAGTCAATACAAAAATTTTAGGACATAGTCATTTAAAAAAATATAGAATGTAGTTATTACGAAAATAAAAATAAATATGAACTTGATAACAATAATGAACGTAAAATTAGTAATAAAAAAGAATGTAATTTTGAAATTTTGGAAATTTAGGGTCATTGCCCTCTCACACCCAGGGGGAGAAAGTCAAACCCAAGGCACATTTTCCATAACCAGACATTTTGGATCGGAAACACTCCAAATAGGAAAAGTATTGAGTTATTAAATTTTCGAAATTTCGGATCTAAAACACCCACTCCCCCAATACTTGTTATTGTAACAATTGACCCAGGAACCATTCCCACCATACCCCGACCTCATGGATACACAAAAAGCCTGATTATTAACCATAGCTTGAAATAATTTTTTTTACCTTCTACCCCTCCCAATCACCCCTTACTTTAAGAGGTTCTTTATATATATATATGCACAATTTCAACGCATTCAGATGTCGAAAAGTGGTTAAAAATTAATAGAAATATTGTATTAAATGGTCCATTCATTCATACATACAGGTGAAGCTAATAATACCGGGTTATAAAATGGCATCCAGCTTCATTTGTTTCGTTAATTTTTTTAACGTATCGGTTTTTTAAAACAAAGCATTAAAAATAAACAGTCAACTATTTTCCTGATATCAGAAGCATTATTAACAAATTCATAACACATTTTGCATTATTTTTTAATTTAAATCATATAAAAATATAACATTTTCACGTTTAACATGCGCAAATAATTACTATTCTGTGACTCCAATGATTTACATTAAAAAAAGAAAAAAATATCTTAAAAATATGTTCAAACTTAAGTAAAAAAATAATATCGGTAGTGGCTGAACAATTAAACAAAATTCAAACATTCTTATTTATATATATGTAGCCTACTAGTTTTTACCGCGGCTTCGCTCGCGTTATGTCCTTAAGTATCAAAGATCATTGCAATGAAAATAAAATAATATGGTAATTGTTTTTTTTTTTATTGCGTGACTGGAATTATCAGTATTTAAAGATTCTTACATCCGATTTAGCTTAAAAAACTGAAAACATGCTTTATTGAAAAATGTTTCACTGTTACAAAAAAAAAATTTCTTAACATTTTTAAAAGTTGAAAGTATTAACGAAGAATAAAAAAAATAATAATTAATATTCTGCCCCAATTGTGTGATCCGAAGCCTCGTTCCATTACATAGTCGAGGAGCATCTAGATTTCGTATAAGGGTAACTTGTAGGCCTACATTTAGTTTCATTGAAGCTTATGTGAGGGTACACCCGAAAGTTCAAGTGAATTAAAAAACTCCGAAGGATATGAAGTGCTTTGTTATGTATTCATGATTGTATCAATTGACAAATACTCATTTTCCCGTTGCACCTCTTTTAAAATATAAGTGTAGATTTTACTAACGATATAATTCTTTTGACTCCAAAATTGCTCTTGCGTACAACCACCGATCACTATTTAAATATTGCTGCAAGTCCAAGAAAACTTGAGTTATTATATCCACAACATTTTCACTAAATTACAAAATTCTCTTGAAAGTAAAATAAACCTTCAGCATCAATATCCAAACAACAATCACCGAAGAAAATAGACACCTAACCTAAAAAATTTAAAAATTTAAAGTATTACTTGGCGGTGACAGAAAAATAAAATTTAATAGTAAATTTACCGCCGGTATTACATTATTAAATTTCGAATTATTTAATTTACTCATTGAAACACCAGATGGCTTTAAATGTCATTCAAATTACTGAAACTCGCAGTCAGACGATCGTACATACAAATATCATTTTTTTTTGAAAGAAAATATTGTTTTTTTTTTCAATAAAAAGTATTCTATGTTACTTATAATACCTCCAAAAAAATGTGTACAAAGTTTCATGATGATCGGTTAAGTAGTTTTGGCGTGAAAGCGTAACAAACACACTTACATTCACATTTATAATATAAGTAGGGATAATTGAATGTCGGTATGTATGTATGATTGACGTTGATAAACTCCGACACACTTTGACCGATCATCATAAAAAAATGGCACATCGAATTTTTTATTTCATGGAGAATATATTTTCGCGATATCCACTTTGTTATAACTCGCCACTAGATGTCACTGCAGCGGATCAACCGATCGCTATGGGTAAACAGAAAATCATAGGTCATAAACCTACAAACAGTAATTGTGTGTCATTTATCTATGTCCACCAAACTGTCATATTGCGCTGTTATCAAGTGTACTACAACTATGAATAACTATTAGTCGTTTATTTGTAGGGAAATGAAATTTGTATCACATGCAACTAAACTATATATAGACGTCTTATCTGTCAATAGTCATTAAATACTTTTGTGTCATATGAATCTAAACAACATTTGGAAGTCAAATATATCAATTATGTTTACAATATTTATTTTTCTATATCTTTAGGAAGACATAGCTACAAATAACAACAAATACTGATTGTGGCTGTGATTAGTGATTGGTAAGTAAGTTTAATAATAAAAAATAGTTATTGTGATTTTGATTAATAATTGGTGAGCAAGTATACAATGAAAATGATATATGAATAACTATTAATATATTAATTGTAGGCTAGTTACAATTGTATCACATGTAATCAAATTTATCTTTGGACGTCTTATCTGTCAATGAACTTTAAATACTAGCAAGTATTTGAAAATAATTTTAATATACACAGGTAGGAAAACGTTTTCAGGGTTTTTCTAGTATAATATAATTTGAATAACAAAAACCTTGCATACATTTAATGGTTATGCTATCACCCATTCGTCTGTAAACAAATATTTAGTTCCCAATGAGGAGAATTTTTCGGGTCATCTTAATGGCTGCAGGTAACAAGGCAACAGACTATTGTAATTGCGACTTATCTTTTGTAGAGTTAACTCCTTGGATTTAAAGATTCTATAATATTTCTGGTTGCATTGAGTTTTACTGAAGAATTATATATTTTATACATAAATAGTTAAATATTTCTTTCAATAATCAAGTGACAAAAATATTTGTTTTCTATTAGAAATTTCGAAGCCATTGAAGTTTTTTTAGCTCTACCACAAATACTAGAAAGGTAAAAAAAAAATTTGACTAAGGAAAACAAAGCGGAAATATTTGACTGTCATAATAACTCCCTCTCTGTCTATGATCCAGTACTATTAATAGGTGGTCTTTGAACGTGATCTTCTACAATAGAGGTCCTACTTTATTATACATTTTAACTCTACTTATTATTTCTGTCTTCATGGTACGCCTAGCTTCTAAATTTTATTTTACGCTATGCTTATTACTTGGCGTGTTGCACAAGTGCTTCCACTAAAGCATATTTTATGTTACGTTTTACTTTCGGGGATAGTACTATAAGATATTTTTTTTCATACTTTACATGAAGTCCCCGCGGCGACAACATGCGGTCGCTCTCTATGAGCGGGTGTTTGTGGCGCTCTCTGTGCGCAGGTGGTGGGGTTATGATGCTCCCTGCGTTTTGTTTTTAAACATAGCTAGTATGGCGACGTTTGTTTTAAGCATATTTGGAGAGTAGTATAGGAATGGGGCTCCGGAAACAGGCTTCAGGCTGTGGTGTCTGTGGTGTTTTCCGCCATATTGGATTGTGACGTCACGGCGGCCTTCTTGGATGGTTGTGACCTTGACCTTTGACCTTGACCCCTGCGGCCATTTTGGATCCGCCATCTTGGATCCGCCATTTTGGATGACGTCATTGTGTGTTCTCGAAAATTCCGGCGATGTGTTTTCCGCCATATTGGATGATGACGTCACCGTTGCAATTTTCGTTGCGGCCGCCATCTTTAACTTTTTTATTTATTATCCGATTTTAATGAAATTTGTTTTAAAAATTATAAAAAAAATTAAATAATAAAATTTTAATAAAAGATTTTTAACAAATATACTTTTACGACACGGAGTTCGGAGTCCTCGGTTCGAACCCGACGAGTGCAAAAAAAAATTAAAAATGGCGACCGATCCTTCCCCCTAGGTGACTGCAGGCAGACTGACTCCCACCACTTTTTTTCAAAGCATATATATCGTCACCTAGTATGACGTCATGTCCGCCATCTTGTCTTCGATGCTGGAAGCCATCATCATTGTATCGTCGGCTAGAGTGCGCTGACGCCATGTTAGTTTAACTCTTACCCGCTAGAGTGCAGTAATCATTTATTACTAAGGTGCCCCGCCATCTTGAAATTTGGCCGCCATCTTGAAAATCCGTAATTATTTAGCTATAAATTCGGGAAAAGTTCCAAAATTCATTAAATAAATCACTCATTAATTTACATATTGATTCGATGGATTCCTGTCCTCGGTTCGATACCCGATCGATACAATAATGTTTAATTTTATGTAAAAAATAATAATTTCAATAAACCATGTTCAACATTAGTAAAGAGACTCTAAATCCTCTACGACCATCATCCTATCAGACATCAAGACCAACATATTGGAAATTCGTTATTTTAATGCTAGAGATTCGGGAAAAAGTTCAAAATTCATTAAATAAATTTGTAATCTATATACTGACTGATTAGATCGACTAAGCTCCTTGGTTCGATCCCTGGATGATACAAAACAACTTTAATTTTAAAAAAGTACCACTAATGTGTAAGGTTTGAGAAAATAAAAACACCGCAAGTTCTATTAAAAAAAATTTATTACATACATACTACACTACTACAAGTACAACAAAATACACAGACAAATTACTAAAGTTTTGTGGATTCCTCGATTTCCGCATCAGCCACCCACGAATTAAAGCGAGGTGGAAAGCCCCACCACTTGACGTAGGACCGTCCATTTCTTCGTTTTATAATCTTCTCCACCAAGTACGTATCGGGATACAACGTAGGCTGAATCTCTTCGGCATAGAAGCCGCCATGGATAGGTTTGTGGTCCAAATCTTCGAGGTAGTAGGTCCTAGGCTCTGATTCACGAACGTGTGTCACACGGAAAAGTTCGGGACTCCAGTTCGCAGTGAAACCTTTCTCGAAGATACCTTTCTGCTTGGAGATTCGCACAATGTCGCCGACGTTAGCTTTACGCTTTCGTGGATCTTTCTTCTTCGTGTTGGAAAACACTGTTTGAAGCAGGCGATTGTCCTTTACGTTCTTTGGCTTCATTTTCGTGGTAGAATGCACAGTGGAATTATACTCGCTTATTAGTTTCGGCAAGATGTCAAGCCACTTGTAATTTCCGTTAGCCGTGAACTGTCGCCACATCTTGGAACGCAAAGTTCTGTTAAACCTTTCGACAACGGAGGCTTTGACGTTACTAAATGTAGAGTAGTGTTTGATGTCATACTTCTTCATCAAAGTCTTGAAGGTCGCATTGTAGAATTCTTTCCCGAGGTCCGTTTGCAGGTGCGATGGTACACGTCCATCACGCAAAATATTGTTCATGGCCTTGGCTACGTCAGTTGCAGTCTTTGATTTGACAGGTCTAGCCCAAGCGAACTTGCTATAAACATCGATGACTGTCAACATGTACTTGAAACCTTTATTCAATCGGGAATACGGTATCATCTCAACAAGGTCCGCCTGGAATAAATCGTAAATTCCACGAACTATGACTTTGCGACGAAGGTATTTCCGTCTAGCAGGAGCATGAAGTTCGCGAGCGATTCCGGTTCGACTCATTGTATGTAGCTGGCTTCCCTCAGTTCTTCAAGTATGGAGACTATTTCGTTGATGTGCGAATAGTTTCCTACGCTAAGCGAAGCATGTAGAATTCTAAGGCGATCAAATAATTCATTAGGGTCGTCCCAATATACATAGTCAAATACCTGACCACTTTCTAGCTTTTTTAAACCTTCGCCGTGTATTGTTAGTTCACTGAAGAGATTAGCGAGAATGTCCATTTTTTCATGATCTACGTCTTTATATACACCACTATCTGGATCGTTATCGCGAAAATGTGCATTGGTTAGCTCTAGCAGTTTTTTGTACTCTTGTAAGTCTTTGTGAGAATATCCTTTAGGCTCCCTGCGAAACAGCAATTCGTACAGACTCGGAGTCCCGCGTGTTTTGAATGCTTCTACGCGCACGATATTTCCTGGTAGAAAGTCTATTTCTTTAGCACCGAGGAACCATTTATTATGTTTTCTGTACACTCCGTAGGTCGTGTCATTATTCCGGCTCGTAAACGATATCAGGTATGGTCGGACCATTGCATTAACTTGATGTCCCTTTTTCGGTATTTTTTTCTTGTGCATGGACTCTGTACTTGTTAAGTCCTCTTCTTCTCGATCTGGTTCATACTTTCTCTTCTTTACAGTCGGCATTTCATCTTCAACTTCTGCCTTCACAATGATGGCTGGTTCTTCCTTGTTTTTAAGTTCGTCGAGGCGACTAGTGATTGGTTTAAATATCTCCTCATTTTCCATCTCACGTGCAAGTCTGGTTCGTCTAGCAAGTAAATATTTTTCACGAACAGACTGTATAGCTCGATGAAGGTCACTGGCCAGGTCCGACATTGTACTGGCTGAAAACTTATTGCAAGACCTCCTTATATACTTTTTTTATTCGTTCGCAGAAACTTCTTTCTTGTGTTTGGCTGAATCTGAATTTGTTGGCAAGTGAGATAGTGATGCTTTCAGACTACTTTGAAAAGTCCTCAGATCGTCCCGTCTTTGTGCATTCGATACTTCGATCATGTCGCGAATGCGAGAATCCGAAGCTTCCACGCGCTGGTCTATGGCTACGAGGTACTCAAGTAATTCCTTTTTCACCCCGTTTATTTTTTGAGCCGGTAGAGAAATGTATTTGCGAATAACGTCGTCATGAGACTTGAGAGCAGTACGTAAGTCTCGACTGCTACGACCGAATTTCGAAATGCTATGACTCATGTTTGGCGATAAACTGATCGAAACCTCGTCTGTACCTGCCCTTATATAGAGGCCAGTCCTTTACGATGACTAGAAATCCGTGTTCTTCTTTCCAACACAAGGAGCACATGTCTTTGAATTCCTGAAACGAAATGTCGGTGTTTACGTGATCGTCATAAGCGTGGCGTAAATTAAGTTCGTCCATGCGAAACAAAACTATGACATTCGCATTATCACGCAGCAAATGTTTGGGTATTCTACCGTACGTCTGACACAGGTAAACGCAGTCTACCTTGCCGTGTCTGCCCATGGTAAAGTACTCTTGTATTATGCCTTGTTTCTCGCACATCACATCGTCGAAAACAAACACGGAATTGGCTTTTGCTTCGCTTGGAGGTACAACATCGGTGTTATCGCTAAACGGAAAATACTCCAGACCATCCACCGAGCGTAGAACAGTTGTTAGGCGCTGGTACTTTGGCTGTTGCAACGACTTGGAATACAAGTAAACGTTCTCGAACCGAAGACCGTTTGGCTCCTCCAGTAAACTCAGTAAAACACACGTCTTGCCACAGTTTGACGGACCCGCCATTATGCATCGTACGGCGGAAGGCAACAGTAAGCCATGTCGTGATTCACGCGCACTAAATACATCGTCTTGCGTAATGCGCACGGGCAAACACACGTCTTGCTTGACGACCTGCATTGTACTAAAGTAATTGTATAAAAGAAGCGTATTTATACTTTCTGGTCAGTTGTGCGTAATGACTCGAAGAGGTAAGAACAAAAAACACATCGACGCAGGACTCGTGAACTCGCTGATAAACAATCTACCATTCGAGCTACACATTCCCGGCTACAGATTCTGCGGCCCCGGCACGAAACTAGCGAAAAGGTTAGCTCGCGGTGACGTGGGCATTAATTTACTCGACGAAAAGTGCAAGCAGCACGATATCGCATATTCATTAAGCAAGGATCTGGAATCCAGGCACCGGGCCAACGAGATATTGGCACAGGAAGCCGAAGATATAAGTAAATCGTCGAACGCGGGACTAGGAGAAAAAATCGCGGCCTGGGGCGTATCTAAAATCATGAAGGCAAAGACGAAATTAGGAATGGGTGCTCGTCGAACCAGCGCCATCAAGTCAAAGACTAACTCACGCAAGACCAAGAAGCGCAAGACTGGCGCAGGCGTGCAAAAAGCCAAGCAAAAATTACAGACTCTCGACAAGAAGATTAAAGGAGGAGTTCTTCCTTTGCTTTTGCCTGCATTGGGTGCTCTCGGTGGCCTCATCGGTGCAACGAGCGGTATAGTGCGGGCAGTCAACACTTCGAAGAATGAGCGCAAGCAGTTAAAAGAAGCACAGCGACACAATGCCAGCATGGAAGCCATTGCCATGGGTAAAAAAAAACGGCGCAGGACTCTACTTGCAACCTCACAAATCAGGTCGAGGCATGAGAAAGAAACGAATGAAAAAATCCTAAGTTCCCTGCCGAAACGACCGCTCACCAATATAGATTTAATAAAGTACGTACGCAAACTGAAAATACCAAATTTCCGCGGCGTGTTTATGCGAGACACTTTGCCCAGCAAGCCAAAGACACGTGAGCGCGCCATAATTAATTTAGACACATCGTCAGGTCGAGGCACGCACTGGGTGGCGTACATAAAGTCTGGAAAAAAAGCTACTTACTACGACAGTTTCGGTAATTTACGGCCTCCGCCAGAACTGCGACAGTACCTGGGCCGGTCCACTACGTTGTTTTACAATTACGAAACGGAACAGAGGCCTAATCAAACAAACTGCGGACACTTGTGTCTTCGCTTTTTAACAAACAAAAATTAGCTGACAAAAAAAAAATTGCTACTTAAAGGTTGTGCAGTGATGATAATTTATTAGTCATGTCGATAACACTTACATTGACAGGTCACGCATCTGAGCTGCGGGCGGTTCTTTTCCCGCCTCTGGATTTAGACGGAGAATGGTGTATCGGACTCGTAGATTTTCAAACGTATAATGCCATACCTAATATCGACGAGGAAAACTGCAAGATCTGCTTCCTGAAAAGTGATGGGACCGCTCATGAAATACGGTTACCTGTTGGCTCTTACGAAATTGACGACATTGCAAATTACATCAGGGATATGTTACCACAGGATGTAGACTTTCAACTGCGTGGAAATCCAAACACTCAAAAAAGCATTCTAACATGCAGTGAAAATGTCGACTTTACTAAACCTGGCACCATAGGTACGATGCTCGGATTCGAATCAAAGGTTTATGATACGGGAAGAACGTACGAATCTACACGCGCAGTAAACATTTTGCCTGTGAATGTCATAAGAATAAACTGTAATTTGGCAAGTGGAACGTATCTCAACGGAAGACTAAGCAACATGCTGCACGAGTTTTCGCCGATGGTCCCGCCAGGATATAAACTGGTCGAAGTACCGCAAAGTATCATTTACGTTCCAGTCGTCGTGAAGTGCGCACACGAAGTCGTCGTCCGAATCGTTGACCAGCGAGGACGATTGGTGAATTTTCAAGACGAAGAAATTACATTACGTCTGCACTTGAAGCGATGGGCATAAAGTTCGTAACACCGAACAGTTATAAAAGAAATCGTATTGGCGTGAACAAGAACAGTTCTCTACCAGACATCGGTGCATTAACACCTGACAACATAAAGTATCTTCTCAGTATTGGACAAGTGCCGAATAAATATGGAAGACGAAATCCTCAACGTGGAAGATCCAGTCATTTTTGATGACAGCATTACGAACATGGAATTGCACGAGTACCAGCCTTTCCTGCTCGGACCGTACGCACTACCATCGGAAGTACGCATTGCAGTACAGCACCAAGATATTTGTACTTTACCTTCGCAGTCATTTCTACGTATAAGAGGCACGCTTACAAAAGCGGATGGTACGCATCCGACAACGACGTCAATATCCTGCAATGGTATTCTTCACCTAATCGAGCGCATTACTTATGTACTCAATAGTGTCGAGGTAGACCAGACGAGAGATGTAGGCATAACATCTGCTATGAAAAATTACCTTTCGCTCACGCCAAATGAACTGTCTGCTGCAAAGATGGCCGGTTGGGCTCTCGAGGATGAATATAAGCTTCCGGTTTATGCCGAAGGGAAGTTCGAAGTTTGTGTTCCTCTGTCCATGCTTCTTGGATTCGCTGAGGACTACAAGCATATAATCATTAATTCGAAACAAGAGCTCGTACTGCTTCTAGCCAACACGCACATTAATGCAATTGTCGCCGCTGCAGAAAACCCTCAAGATGTCTCGCTAACACTACAGTCTATCGAGTGGATGCTGCCCCACATCCAAGTGAGCACCGTTGAACGAGTCAAGATGTTGAAGAACATAGAAAATGGCAAGAACTTCGATGTGCCATTCCGATCCTGGAGCCTGGAAACTTATCCCGGCTTGCCTCATAGTCAGCGTATCAATTGGATAGTAAAGTCCAGCTTCGCTACGGAAAAACCAAGATACATCATCATCGGTCTTCAGACCGGAAGACAGCTCAATGCAGGAGTAAGTCGCTCCGTATTCGATAACTGTCAAATACGCAATGTAAAAATATTTTTAAACAGCGAAAGTTATCCGTACGTTGACATGAACATGGACTTTGAAAGTGGAAGATTCCTTGTAGCATATCAAATGTATGCCAAGTTTCAGCAAGCTTACTATGGGCGGAGACAGTCACCGATACTGAGTCCCGACAGTTTCAAGAACAAGGCACCGTTAATGGTGTTTGACATTTCCAAACAGGATGATCGAATAAATTCAAACATCTTCGACTGTAGGATCGAGATAACGACTAGCGGAAATATTCCACCAAACACCTATGCTTTTTGTCTGATACTTCACGATCGGCTTGCTTCGTACAATTGTCGAGACAAACTTGTGAAAATTCTGACATAAATAATGTTTCGTTTTCGATAATAATTTAGTTACGACCGAGCATTGCTAGCGACAAGATGTACTGCAACCTGCAAGGTTTCCAGAGTCAAAATGGATTCGTGCTCAAGGAAATTAGCGTCACCTCTGGAGACAAGACTCGAACCCGCAGCTTCCGACCTCCGTATCCGTGGAAACTACTAGACGAAAAAAGTAAACGGTCGAACGAATGGCTATGTAAATATTATCACGGACTATAGTGGGACGAAGGAAAAATTCCGTACCACCAAGTGAAAAACACACTTCAAGATTTACTAGTTCAAAACGAAATAATCTACGTTGCCGGACCTGAACAGAAGAAATGGCTACGAGAACTGTGCGACGTTGGAGCAGCTGAAATCGTAGATATACAGACCGACTACGGCTGTCCTTCCCTGCGCAAGCTTAGTGCAATATACGACATGCAGCCATGTGACAAGTTTGAACGTGTCTCTGCCTGTACAAACTCGCAGCTAATGCAGAAATGGCACACACAATGTTAGTAGGAGCCTGCATATATAAATGGCGTACATACGTACGTGCCTTCAGTTGATGTTCGACCTGCAAGAAGATGTTTACGTTTCATCCTGCTAACGTGTACGTGAGCGCAACACCTAGCTTCAGCAGTGTCGAGTACAGCTACTGGGATTCCGGATATCTACGTACATATACAGAAACCTGTGATGGAGGTGCTCAGCATTGGCGGTTTGCGCACTTTCCTGTGTCCTACGAACCGACTCAGCAGCTGGTAGCTTGTTGCGAACCTGGAAACTGTGCCGTCTATCACATGAGACCACACACAATCCTTCCTGCTAGCATCGCTGAGGTAGTCGCCTCGTCTGCATGTGCAACACCAAACATGAGCGTGTTGCAACCTGTTGCGACCTGTGATGCTTCTACGCAGACGCCCAAACGGTGTGTGTCTCGTCGTCACAGTTCAGGCAGTGAATCTGTCCCAACTAGCACTGAGCCAAAGCCCAGGCGTAGACGTGGTCACAGACGTCATCGACCATGTCTTGTCGGAGTTGTCAACGTCGCAGAAGATGACCAGCTTCAAACATGTGTTCCTGATCCTGTGGCCTGCGAACCAGTTGGAACCGGAGTCAACGAACCAGTTGGAACCGGAGTCAACGAACCAGTTGGGACCGGAGTCGACGTGTCAGTTCGTGCGGCATTAAAGACTTTGCTTGTGAAAATGCTTGATTCCTTAACCTAATATGTATTTGTGTAATTTTTATAAATAAATGTGTAAAACTTGAACTCGTATGCTTTTTATTTCTACAATTTTTAGGTACCTAATAGGAAAAAAAAAATTTTAAATACAGACATTATTTTGACTCATGAGGTATACCAGTAGACCACGGGTATATAAGCGAGGTTCAGTCGACTGGACCCGCAGTTCACCTCTGGTCGCGGTGCAGTACGGACGTGCTCTCTCCATTTAGTTTCGTGAGATTTAGTTATGTCGACCGGAATAGAATGTTTACCGACAGCAGCTGGGACCTCGATGGCAGCAACGATGATGGAGTCGGATATCCCGATACCGACTGCAGAGGAGACCACGGCGGCGGTGGAGATCCCGATACCTGCTGCAGAGGAGACAACGATACGTGCTGTTCCATCATCAGCTGAAGTTTCACCATCTGCATTCCAGACTTCAATTCATGAAGAGCATACATCGCATCAATGCAAATATTGTGACGCATCATTTACTTTCACTTCAAATGCGCGCAGACATGAAAGAAGCAGCTGTCAGAATAATGCTCAAAGAATACTGTTTCAGTGCAAAAAGTGCAATAAACTAATTTCACGTCTCGATAGCTTACATCGTCATTATAAAAAATGCTCCGAGACGTATAATGAACATGGTTATTGATTTGACTCATGTGTTGTACCGGCTAATGAGACTATATAAGTGAGACCCCAGGTGATATGGACTTCAGCACAACTCTGGCTGCGGTGATGAACGGTTTGGATAGTTAGACTTGTATAACATAATGGACCAGTATCTATCTATTCTTGAGAACTCGATGGCATCATTACCAGTATCAACACCAACCTGGATCGAAGGTCTACCATCATCAGTGCAGAGCCCGATGACAACGATGTCTACAGCTACACCTGCTCTCTCAGCACAGCGGGAGATTTCGACGCGTGCAACATCTTCTGCAGAGCAGACCTCAACGGCTTCAGAAGTTAACATGTCAGCAGTGTTACAATGGTTGTCAACAGTTCCAGTGGCATTGATGAAGGAAGGTGCATCCAACGGTGTTCCATCATCCGGCTGCACGTACTGCGAGAAGATCAAAAACTTGAAATTACGTGATTATGTAATACACAATTGTAGTGATAACTCTGAACGCATTAAATATCAGTGCAACAGATGTTTAAGCAAGTTTGTACAATATGGAAGATTAAAACGGCACCTCAGGAATTGTGATAGACTGGCTGTACATTCATCGGAATCAAGCTGTATATTTTGTAACAAAACATTGGCAAATATTCAAAGTGCACAACGACACGAAATATATCACTGTCCTTTTAATGAAGTCGATAATTCTGCTTTGTGTGCAAATTGTGGTGTACCAATATGTCGACCTGATAAACTGAATAGACATTTAAAGTCATGTAAAGGACTTAGTCTGTATAGTAAGAAGACTGTTTCAATCGAGAAATCCACAAGGCTTTAGTAATTTGTCTGTGTATTTTTTTTGCACTTGTAGTAGTGTAGTATGTATGTAATAATTTTTTTTTAATAGAACTTGGGGTGTTTTTATTTTCTCAAACCTTACACATTAGTGGTACTTTTTTAAATTTAAAGTTGTTTTGTATCATCCAGGGACCGAACCAAGGAGCTTAGTCGATCCAATCAGTCAGTATATAGATTACAAATTTATTTAATGAATTTTGAACTTTTTCCCGAATCTCTAGCATTAAAATAACGAATTTCCAATATGTTGGTCTTGATGTCTGATAGGATGATGGTCGTAGAGGATTTAGAGTCTCTTTACTAATGTTGAACATGGTTTATTGAAATTACTATTTTTTACATAAAATTAAACATTATTGTATCGATCGGGTATCGAACCGAGGACAGGAATCCATCGAATTAATATGTAAATTAATGAGTGATTTATTTAATGAATTTTGGAACTTTTCCCGAATTTATAGCTAAATAATTACGGATTTTCAAGATGGCGGCCAAATTTCAAGATGGCGGGGCACCTTAGTAATAAATGATTACTGAACTATAGCGGGTAAGAGTTAAACTAACATGGCGTCAGCGCACTCTAGCCGACGATACAATGATGATGGCTTCCAGCATCGAAGACAAGATGGCGGACATGACATCATACTAGGTGACGATATATATGCTTTGAAAAAAAGTGGTGGGAGTCAGTCTGCCTGCAGTCACCTAGGGGGAAGGATCGGTCGCCATTTTTAATTTTTTTTTGCACTCGTCGGGTTCGAACCGAGGACTCCGAACTCCGTGTCTTAAAAGTATATTTGTTAAAAATCTTTTATTAAAATTTTATTATTTAATTTTTTTATAATTTTTAAAACAAATTTGATTAAAATCGGATAATAAATAAAAAAGTTAAAGATGGCGGCCGTAACGAAAATTGCAACGGTGACGTCATCATCCAATATGGCGGAAAACACATCGCCAGAATTTTCGAGAACACACAATGACGTCATCCAAGATGGCGGATCCAAGATGGCGGATCCAAAATGGCCGCCGGGGTCAAGGTCAAGGTCAAAGGTCAAGGTCACAACCATCTAAGGGTAGAAACACACATACAGCGGCGCGGCGCGGCGCGACGCGGAGCGACTGCCGCTTTGAAAACAAACTGTCGTATTAGCATGAGTATTATCATACAGGCAGCGGAGCGTGGCGGCGCGGAGCGGAGCGGTGCGTAGCGGCAGTTGAAGAAACAAATCATTTTGTTTCTTGCGAGCGGCAGGAGCGGCAGAGCGATGGATGTAGAGCAGCTAATTGTTGAAGTGTTCGCCAGAAAGCCTTTGTGGCAAGTGAAAAATTGCCAGCATCACAATCGAGGTGTGATAGATAAATTGTGGGGAGAAGTTGCATCAGCTTTGGAGTCTGATAGTAAGTACACTGCAATCATATTTTGTGTAAGCTTGAAAGTCGTAATATTTGAATAATTTTTTATGTATACCTATCTGCACTAAACATTACATAATAAATAAACGGTTTCTTTGTAATTAGTTAATATTAGGCATATGTAAGTACGTTCACATTATAAATGCACTGCTTAGATAAAAATTATGTCAAAAAGATTTTACTCTTCCGCAACAATTCATTATTGTGCAGTGAGTGAAACGCATACGTTTGTGTGCAAACCATTGCCATTTTCCACGAGTAAATTAAAAGTATTATTGCCTTTTTTGACTGAATATATTCTAAATGTTTGCCTTTAAGCATTACACTGAGTTAACATATAAGATACATGGTTGCATACATTTAGTTGTAGGCAAGACAGCAATTCCTTCTTATTTATGTACTAATGGCTGCGGAAACGTACATGAAAAGTTTTCCAAGTGGAAAAAAAATATGTTAATAAAAAAACATTAAATGTTATTCAATGAGTTATTAGTTAGCCTACCCCTATGTAGATTGTTTACAACACTTTTTAACATTGTTTGTTAACAGCATATTTTTTGTAATTGCCTAGCATATTTCGACACAAATATTAATCTAGGTGTATGTAGGCTACCTATAGTCAACCTACGTATTATATATTGTATATAGATACCTCGAGTATACAGGGCATTTTATGACATTCCAGATAAATATAACGAATGATTCGTGCACTGTACATTGTACTTTGTTGAATTATTTTATAAGAGCCTATGTGACATGATGTAATCTTTAAACACTTCGCGAATGTAAAGTGAACGTCGGGTTGCTCTGTTATTTCTTCTGTTTCTTCTCTCTCTTCCGTTATCTTCTTCCTGGATTGAAAATTGACTAACTTCCTTGAAAGTAGGATCATTTTCGCCGTCTCTTTCTCTCACAACATTGTGAAGTACACAAATACACTTAATAATGTCAATAGCTGTTTCTACGTTCGTTTCGATTGCCTTACTTAACACTCTCCATTTGGCATACAATAAGCCAAACGCACACTCAACACATCTTCTCGCTTGAGACAGACGATAATTAAACATATTTTCAGCAGGGCCAAGATGAGTTCGGGGAAATGGGCGTAAAAGGTAGGGTTTTAGAGGGTACGCTTCATCTCCAATCAAAACCACAGGCAGTTTCACATTTGAGTTTGGAAGTTCTTCATCGGGAGGCATGTTGAATGTATTGCTTTCCAGGCGCTGGTACAATGCTGATCCTGAAAATGTACCCCCGTCGCTTTGATTTCCTCTTCCTCCTACTTCAATAGATATGAATCTGTAGTCTGCATCAGCTAATCCTTGCAGTACAATTGAAAAAAAATGTTTGTAGTTGTAATAAAGTGAACCACTATGTGGTGGACATTTCACCATACAATGCTTACCGTCAATTGCAGCTACACAATTAGGAAAATTCCAGCGGTTCCAAAAAGCTCTTTTGCTGGCATTCAATCGTTCTTGTGTGGGTACAGGCATGTGAATCGGAAACAACTGAAGCCAGATAGCTTTGCATGTGTCTATAACTATACATCTTACTGTTGAGGCTCCCATTCGAAATGAAAATCCGAGTGATCTGAAAGAAGCGCCGGTTGCTAAGAACCTGTAAGAAATCAACCATTTTAGACAATTTTGACATTTTACATTGTTACAGATTATGCTTATCATATGCACTGCCATTGAAAAATAAATTATCTCAACTATATGTTTTGGCTGCATGTAATGTAAATGTGAAAATTATTGCAACAGAAATATATTTATTCGTCTCATACTTTCTTTTTTTTTGGTTACAGCAGAAGAATTGCGTAAGAAATGGAAGAATTTGAAAGACCGATTCAGGAAGGAGCTGAGAAAAATAAGAGATAAGAAGTCAGGTGCTGATGGGGCTACCCAACAGGAAAGTGACTGGCCATTTTTTCCATTGTTGCACTTCTTACGGGATCAGATGACTCCAGCACAGATGAGCGGTAATTTGCAAGAAATGACAGCTTCTGAAATCCATGATACAGCAGGAAACAGTGATGATGAGGGAGGACAGGAGACACAAGTACGGTTTGCAAGTGAAAGAACAGTAGATCGACCGCAAACACCTCCAAACACGTTAGTTCGGACACCAGATACTCATGAGCTTGTTCGAAAAAGGAAAAGAGACAATTCACAGGACGTGACCACGCAGAAGCTCTTACAAATAGAGGAGAAAAAACTGGAATTCCTACGAAAGGAAAACGAGCAAGAGAAAAATGATGACTACCATTTTTGTATGAGCATTATTCCACATATGAATAACTTCACCTCGCGACAAAAATTGCGTGTGCGTAACAGAATTCAAAGTGTGATTATTGAAGAGTTAGATAAAATAGAAGGCACACAGACTAATCAAGGTGGGCTAACAGGATACGTGTACGGGGAGGACGGTCACTATACACAATTACCAATTCACAACAACCAGTCATACCTCCCAGGACCTTCTCATATTTAAGTTGTTGAAGTTTTTAGCATGGTTGCAGTGTACAACAATTTTTTATTTGTTTTAAATATCAAGCAGTGTTTTTATATTTATAACTAATGACTATATTTAATATTTCTTTGTGAATTCCTGGATATAATATGACAACGCAATTGTGGTATGTAGGTATCTATGTAATGGTATTTCACGTTTGATTTTCTTTTAAACGTAAGTAGTAAAACTTGATTTACTTTGTTAAGGCATATAATTTTTTTTTTGTCGTTCTGTCCCTACATAATGATTCATTTCTTGTCACTCCACATGAGTAACAACGTTAATTGTTTCAAATAACATTTATTTAACAAAGAAAAGCAAGAACTGTGCCATACGAATAATTTGAACCTATTGAAAATTTGTGAGATAACACTTAATAGTTAAAGTAAAAATAACGTCTTAATCACCTTATAGTTACCACCAATCTTTCTTCAGCACATATAGGTCTCCTCCAGTTTGTTTCTTGTTTCGTAATAGTGGAACCGACTTGATCAAGTATGTACATAAAAGTTTCCAGCGACATTCTCATGTACTGGAAAAATCTGTCCGGATGTCTTTTCACTACCGCGAAAAGGTGATGATATTCACCATTATAACATCTACTTTCACATATTTCATGTATCCACAATCGTCTCCTTTTTTGTGTTAATACATTGTACTTCAAAACAGTATTTTCAACGAGAAACATACGGCGACGCACCTTCGACAGCGACATTATGATACCAATGAATAGGTGTGTGATTGCACTCCGCTGTGGTCTGTTCTGTCTGGAACACTAGCGCTGCTTGCCGCTTCGCAGCGGAACGCTGTCTGTGTGTAGCGCCGTCGCTGCGCCCCGCCCCGCCCCGCGTCGCGCCGCGTCTTGCCGCGTCGCGCCGCGCCGCGCCGCTGTATGTGTGTTTCTACCCTAAGATGGCCGCCGTGACGTCACAATCCAATATGGCGGAAAACAACCACAGACACCACAGCCTGAAGCCTGTTTCCGGAGCCCCATTCTTATACTACTTTGGAGTGTTTTTTTATTGAGAATTCAGATTTTATTTCTTATTTCTTTTTGTACCTCTGAACTGGTCTCGTGGTGTGCTTGGTAAGGTTGTTACTTTCCAACCTCGACGTTTTCACGTCCCACGGATCAAATCCCAGCCGCCCAGCTTTTTTTTGTACTCAACTCCTGCCTTCGAAGCGACGGTGGCGCGCTCTGGCAGCGAAAGGTAGAACTTAGATGGCGTACTTCAACAGGTCATGTTTGGTTATTAATGTTTACACTGTCCCAAACCAAAAAGATGGCGGCCTCCAGCAGAAGAGGTCTTCTGGGGGTCGCCATCATTGCGTTATCAATTATTATATTGTCACAGTACTTCTTCCCTCCCCCTTCTCCCAGTGCGCTCAGGAACGAACAGGTTTTCGCGATAACTAGAAAAACAATCACGGCCGTTATGTATTTAGACTATAATAAAGCATTTGAAAGAATAAGTCACGATTTTATGTCAGGAGTTATGAATCTTATTAATTCTCCTGAAGTTGTAATTAACTGGATGAAAATTACATGTATGGTCACGTGTACTAATTAATGGTTTTGTACTGCTCATATTGAATATAACCGATCTGTCTGGCAAGGATGCCCACTGTCCATTATCTTGTTTGTTATTGAACAAGAGCCCCTTTGCAGGAAGCTACAGCGTGCTACACACCATGCACCGTATGCGTGACCGGTTAGTGGTGACAGCATACGTGGACGATGTAAAAAATGTGCGGTGCATGCAACCCGAGATATTCAAGTTATTCTGAACTGCATCGCATAATTTCAGGCCGCCTCAAATAAGCGAATCAAGAACTAAAAGAGTGTGATTTCAAATTTTGACAGTTACGAGAGTGGTGGTCATTCGTCTTAGACTTTCCGCACGGTGGAGCAATACAATACTCGGAGTCACCTTCAAGAACGGTATTAACAAAAACAATACACGGCAACTGGGAACACACAATAGCAACATGCCGAGGACGCATAATAGAATATAGTACAAGGAAGATAGACTTATTCCAGCGAGTTCGCGTTATTTATACCTTCATTCTGTCCCAACTTTCGTATATAGCGCCCATATTTTCACTAGCGCCAAGCCTACAAGCGCATCTAACAAAGGATGTCGGATGGTTTCTACGGAAGTCATATATTTTCTGTTTCGACGGCACAAACATTTACTTTCCTACAAGTGCTGACGGGCTAGGACTAATTATTAAAATTAAACATAAAGTAACTGCACTATTTACTTTCAATGAAATTAAGACCCTTTTACGAGACGATGAGCCAGTGAAACTATTGAAGTGGCAAGTGCTTAATGGTGTTGACAGACCCCCAGCTAAGTATCGAATGGCATACCATACCATACACCCAATTATTCAGGAAATCCCCTAAGACGGACATGTTACAGCAAGCCGATGCTACAAAATGTTTCAAAGGAAGGAATCTTTAATACCGCTAAATTGAGTGCTCCACATATATATTAACTGGGTACAATTATGGGGTAAACTGTCCGATCCGGTATTACCTTTACACATGCGGTCAACTGCTTATAAATTCTACAACATTATCCCAACAGCCTTAAAAAGTTAGATGATACATTTTCAGAGTACGGATATTTGCCACTGGTGTAAGGACACAGACACCACCTACCACAGTATAATATCTTGGACATACGCCAGACCATAATGGCGCTGGGTAAAACCTCGCATTGCTACAATTATGACCGTTCCAGTCATCGACCTGCCAGTTGATGATATTGTGAATATTTGATTCAAGTTGTTTGTGCGTGTGTGCCAGCGTGGAGTTATGTGGCTTCTCACTCAAGCCCTGCAGTACACGTTATCTGCAACATTGCTGCCGGACATACAGGAATTATTGCAACATCTAAGACTAGAGCGATGGGAACTAATTCAGCACGGTACCCTCAAACAAATTTATATACACACCTTATTTGGGTTTTAAGCATAGTTTGTTAGGGTAGCATTGCACTGAAGTACTTTATAGATAGGACCAATAATTGAATTGTCATAATTCCAATGTATATTTACTATAATGTATTCTGTTTCTAAATAAAATTTGGCTGTGCGATCAAAGGCGTATGTTTTCCAACCCAGAGGTCCAAGCTATCATGGTTAGAATCACAGTGCTTCCAATGTAGTTACAAAAAAAAATGAAATTTTTTTTGTGCCGATAAGATTCGCAACAACTTTAGCAGGTAATAAAACATCGTACGTATGTGCATGAGACAGAGCTATGCTGATGCTCTCTAGGAACAAACAGCAGAAATTGAGATGACGGTTTCCAAGATGGTGGCCTCCAGCGGAACAGATTAAAACCAAGATCGTGGTCGTGTTGCCATTCAAGATGGCTGCTTCCAGCAGACATAAACAAGATGGCGGACATGTCAGAATCGGAAAAAGTGAGATCTGATCCAAGATGGCTGGCGTATTCGTAAAATTTAAGATGACAACCGTAACGTAAATTCCAACATTTAGGGGTTGGGGCGTTCGATGTCCAGATGGCGAAATTCAAGGTTAATATTATGGTCAAATGTCAAGGTCAAATTCCAAGGTCAAGGTCTAGCTAAAAGATTATTTTCATGTTCAAATGTTAAGGTCAAATGTTAATTTCATCCAAGCTGGCTGTAGTGACGTCATCGGAGATGTAGTTTCCAAGGAAGAAGCCGCCACCTCATACCTCGCCCAGGAAACATCGCTTGGAGCCCCTTTCTATACTACTGTAAGCATATTTTTTGTGGTCATTACGAAATATGTTACGTTGGATGGTTTGTTTAAGACAAGTTCCTTAGTTCCTTAATCAGAAGTAGCAAAACATGAAGGATAAATTGAAAATAAAAAATTCTAAATATTTTGAAAGGACAATGGCATATTTACCTAAGTAATCTAATTGAAATGAAACATAAAATGATCGTCCATTATATATCATTTAAGTATTATTAACGGTAAGCTGAGTTCAAAGGGTTGGCAATGAAAGGTGTAACGTGTCAAAATTTTTGTCAAAGAATTGTTTGCCATCGCCTTGAGTGTGTGGACGTGAAAGGAACGACACGAAGACCTACTCCTGAGGTTGAGTGGTGTTCCGTCAATAAAGATAAGAGCAGCGGCGTGGTTCAGGTTGCAAGCTTAACTTCCTGAAGTACGTCACAGGACCGGTGACTCAACACGAATTAGTGCAGGTCTTGCGACAGGAGCGGTATAACATGGCCCGGCAGGGCACACTCCGAACATGGTCTGGAAGTATCTTATCTTGGTTTGGAAAATACTTCGTAAAACGTGACATGACCACAAAAAAAATTAGGGTAATATATTAATTAATATTTCCTATACTAAATATTATTATTTCATGTAGTACCTTTACTTAGATGAGATATCATTAATTTGATATAACATTTATAATAATTTAACTTGCTGATAAAGTAATTGCTTTGTGGCATGCAATTTGTTTGTTAACAATATTTTCATGAGTCTTTAACATTTGTGATAGTCATCTCTCTTTAGTCTAACATGCATTTGCATGTATGTTGAATTTGTATGTAGAAATGATAATAAAACATTTAAAAAATTATGTTTTGGTACAGCCTTTTAAAATACCAATTTTTATTGAACGTTCTGAAAACTTTGCGAATATTCTAGACACTTTAGGATCATTTTATAAACTCCTAGAACATTTTTGAGGACAGAATGTATTAAACATTTTTATGTAAAATCATTCAGGAGGTTACTGCACGCTAACGGCTTTAAAAGATAGCCGTTCTTAGAAATTTACCTAAAATAATTTTAATGTAAAAATACAGTTATTAGAAAAACTACCGTTCTTTAAAATTTACTTAAAAGTAAAAATAATAACCCTAGAGTCAATGACATCCCAACACTTTGTGGAACTTCCCAACAATAATATTATTATGAGTTAAATATGACTACATATGGCTATTAGTTTCGTGTATTTTATCAGCAAAAGTAACATAGAAAAAATTTAATTATTTGGTTGACGTATTGTTTTTATTCATAAATCTGTTTGCGAGAATGTGAACCAAGTAACTAAATAAATATTGACAAAAATTTTTTAAGTTCGCGACAAGCCTTTTGAATCGCATCAAAAGATAAACATTATGAGTAAAAAATTTTTATGTTACTTACTTTTACTCATGAAACACACCAAATAAACACCTTTATATAGTCTTAATTAACACATTGTAATATATTGTCGGGGGTTTACCAAAAATTTGGGATTTTTTTTACTCCTAGAGATATTTTTTAATTTTTTAGTACTTTTAATAAATCTTGAGTCTTAAAAACATTTCTACATTATATTTATTTTGTCCTTATAAGTAAATGTTTTTAAATAAAATACTTTATAAATTTGTATTACCTTTAATTTATTTACTCCTTTATACAGTTTGCGGCGCGGAAACTTGCTGATTTGTATTTCGCGTCAAGAGGTGAGATGGGGTCGGGAGAGGGTGGGGAGGGTCTCGTTAGAAAGGGCAGTCCATGACGTGTTGTCAACCGCCTGGTCAGTTGCTGCCATGCGTTGGACCAACGAGCAGCGCGCGTTTTCTGTCAAGGCTTACTTTTCTAATGGCCGTTCCATTATCGCCACTCAACTAGCGTTCCGTATTCGGTTCACTATTCGTCCTGCAGGTCCAGTTCCTGTTCGGCAATCGATTGTTACGTGGGTGGACACATTTAGGGGAGTGGAAGTGTGTTGAAAAGTGGGACAGAAGGTCCACGGACTGTCACTACCCCCGAAAACATTGAGAGAGTGAGACAGTCATTTTTGCGCTCTCCACGGCGTTCAGCACGTAAACACGCCGCTGCTCTCGGGATTTCGGATCGCAGTGTGAGACGAATTCTTCATAAGTAACTGAACTTTCATCGCTACAAAATGGTTGTGACACAAGTGCATAGTGAACGCGATTTTATTGCTCGCCGAAATGCATGTGAAGTGCTCCGTGAAAACTTGCCTCATGACGCACTCGTGTTCTTCAGTGATGATGCTAACTTTCACATTTAGGGCAGTGTAAACAAGCAAAATATGCGTTATTGGAGTGATAACAATCCACGTGAACTTCATCAGCGGCCTTTTTCACTGTGGACAAGTAACTGTGTAGTGTGCAGTGTCAATAGTGAGGATAATTGGTCCTTATTTTTTGAGGAAAATGAACGCGCAGTCACAGTGACTGCGGCTCGTTACACACAAATGATTGAAGGATTTTGTCTGCCTGCACTCGCAGAAATGAATGTTGGGGATGTCTGGTTTCAACAGGATGGAGCCATGGCACACATCGCGCGATGTTCAATGGATGTTTTGAATCATTATTTCGCAGAGCGCCTTATCTCACTGAGAGGCGACCTAGTTTGGCCCGGCCGTTCCCCCGATTTGGCTCCGTGTGACTTTTTTATGGGGTTATCTTAAATCAATTGTCTACAGTGGCCGTTCAAGTATCCTACCTCGTCTGAAAAACATCATTCGCCAAGCTATCGTCAACATACCCGTCGATATGCTTGAAAGAGTGGCACCGAACTTCAGAAATCGGGTAACTCAATGCATTGACAATGGGGGCCATCATTTTTTCGATGTCATCTTTAAAACTATATAATGGAAAAATGTCAGGTGATATTTATTACAAGAAAATTAAAGTATAATGATAACTCTACTTCTTTATTTTTTATTGGCCTTTCAAATCAGCATGTTTCCGCGCCGGACCCTGTAGTTTCCAAAATTTGAAATAGTTCTTATATATGTATTTATTGCAACGCGTAATTGTTGCATGGTCTCTTGCCTGTTATATTGGTGCAATCTAGCTCTTCGATTTGAAGACCAGCTAAGAGACCTTGTTTTACCGACAGCACTGTACGCTTGCCCGGCGGCGCCTCACAGTGATCACAGCCACACGACAACCCGAGCAGTCCCGAATTTACCGAAACAAAAGGTTAGCTTAGGTCAGGTTCGGTCAGTGTAATAAATAAAGTTTCTTTATTTTTTCCGGGAGGGTAAGTAAGGTTATCAATACTTAAATGAAATGTAGTTTGGTTAGGTTACTATTATTTAAAATACTTTATGACCGTAAAATAAATAAATTCTTGCAATTATGTGTTTTTTTACAAGTGATCGGCACACATCGGAGAGCTTCGGAACATTTTAGATGTGGTTATAACCCCTGTTAAATGAAGGCTTCCTCAACTGCCGTGTTCACATTTTAAAATTTTTACAAATTTTACATATATTTAGTGCGTATTAATTTGTGTTAGACACCAGAACTTAATTTGATTTTGTATTAAAATTTGATTAAAAAGCGCTAAACCAATTTTTTTTAATTCCACCTATTTTTTGCTAGTAGTTACTGAACTTAAAGATGGTGGACATAATTCATGATATTGTTTTCTGTACTTTATAAAAGATCAATTAAAATTAAATTTAGTTAATTTTGTATATATTTTAAATTTTTTTGCGATATTTCGGAAAGAAATTTCGGTTTTTTAAAATAACAGATAAGTTCGGTTATTGCTCTGAATCCTTGTGAACTGAAGGCATTGCCAACTGCCGGTTTCATATTTTATAAATTTGTGAAATATTAAGTGCGTAATAAACTGGGTTCTACCTAGGACTCCATATTGTTTTTTTTTATTTAAATTATATTAATATGTGGTGAAGTAAATTTATAGTACATTTATATTTATTTAGTAATTTTTCTATAATAATTACTGATTTTAAAGGTGGTGAACACTATTAAAATGCCACATTCAGTTTTGTATAAATTTTTTGTTAAAATTGAATAAAAATTTTTTTCCAGATTTTTATAATAATAAGAGATTTTTAAGATAGCGCCCAAAATTCAGAATGGTGAAATCTTTGTGTATAAAAAAAATACTGTCATCAACAAGTATGTAAAATTTCAGCATTCTAGTTCAAGCGGAAGTGTTTGAATTTAACTTGTAATATTTGAAATAAACAGACAAACACACATGTGAAATAAAGTAAAAACTTGTAAAACGTTTTCGGATAATTGGCTTCCCACGCAGGCTGTCCGGATTCGTTTACCGGAGGAGTAAATCCCGAATTTATCGCAAGTAGGAAACGTGAAAAAGTTGTCATGAGCTGGTGGGATTAATTGGGTTTATCTCTCTTACACTCTCTCTCTCTCTTCACCCCCAAAAAGGTCTATCTCGTCAATGCTCCATCTTATCGATGATTATAATCCCCATTCGTCTATAGTTTCCTCAGTGTCGGTGAGACAATAAACCTTGATTTTTTCAACACAGCTTAAATTAAACCTGCTCAATTGTAATCTCTACACGAAACAGCCAGGAAAGAGGCGAATATAACGTTATAAACATACCTTATGATGTCGCTCCTTGAGCTGATTTTATATTTCAAATCATTAAATTGTAGTAATTAGAAAATATATTTAAAAATGTCCAAAGACATAAGAAAAATTATTCCTTGACCAGTAAACTCTACATGCAATATTTTTCTTTGCCTATGGTGTAAAACCATTATGTGCTTTAAATTCAGAACACCACACGTTACCAGCTATTGTTAGTGTAAAATATAACGGTCAGTGGTGCACTGAGATAGAGATATCCGCCACGTACCAGAAATAATGATGGTGTATATTTCGTTCACAGATCCGGCAATAAAGAGCTGTCTGGGATGGTCAGTTTCCTGCCCTGTTGATCATGGCATATTATTTTTAAATTTCTCATTGTTATCGGGAAATGTTTTTTTTATTTTTTATTTTGCAATGTAACAGAGTGCCACATAAACAGTTTTGGTAACTTAGAGGCACAAAAAAAAACATGCCGTCCGATGTAGAACTTTTCAAAAAGTGGCAAACAAACTATACAGTGATTCTTTTGGATAAATTCATACCTAGTTTTATTTAAGATATCCCAATAGGAAATGTATCAGGGAACTGATAACCATTAGGTTCTTTCTGAGAGGAACGGGGAGTAAAATATTTTGCGCGTGCATAGCGTATTTACTTTTTCCTTCTCGATAAATCTGTATCTTATATAAACGTGTCTATTGCCTAAGAGAAAGTTATGACTGAGTAACATTGTCTTACAAAATCAACAGTTATTAATTTGCAAATTTTATTTATATGTTCCTGGTTATGGACACTTGGGAATTAATACAAACAAAATAAAGTACAAAATTTTCTCTTATCAACACATTTATTGACACTCAGTTATACAAAAAGCAGTTCAATTTGATATTTTGGCACCTGATTTTACAATATTATTGTAAAACTGTGCTGTAAATATTTTAAAAGTGTCCTTTCAATTTGATATGTCTACGTAGGAGAAAAGCTAAATTAGGTTTTTCCTGCTCTAGGATAAAGTGGATCTGCTTGTAAATGAAAAGAAAATGGCTAAGAAGCTGAAGAAAATTTATGAACATACGATCGCAAAATTAATGTTATTTAATACAATAACACTTCGTACAAACTATCCCATATTATATTTAAAGCATGGCAAAGTTTTAAGTCTTGGGGACATGAACTTCGTAACGTTGAGGGAATGAGCGGTGAAAACGAAAGTGCTAACAATTCAAGGATACTGTTGCCAAATTTAAATATGGATACCACAAAATGTGTAGAAAAATTTGTTACATGTGAAATACTTCTCACTACAATATACATAAGTAGAAAATTAGGAGACTTAAAAATTACACATGCATTGCTATTATTGGTTACACACTGTGCTTCGTTGATTTCTTCACACAAATGACTGAAACAATAGGAATACTTAAGTAAACAAGACATTTAACTATACAACGAATTCAATATTTGATCTTTAAAGCAGAAATTATGTAAACATATTTGATGAGTAACCTGCTGCCATTTTTTTAATATGTGTTACGTTTTAAAGATCAACAAATATTTAAAGTGATCTCAGAAATAAAAAAAAGTTACCAAACAATTTTTGCAGCTATCTTTAATGCTATAACTTACCAATAAGCCACTAAATATTTAAACCATTTTTAAAAGTATAACCTCGTGCGTCTTAAGTACTGTATACAAACTTGAAATAACTATTTCTGTTTGCAACATCAGTTAGCTTTGATAAGAAGAAATTTTCAATTTCCCTTGTTTACATACTTAATTAGATAACTTTTGATAAAAAAAGACAATGATTTAAGATTTGAAAATGAATTTTACTTATTTCCATTTTTTATTCAAAGTTTTTACCCCGAATAGTTAGAAGCAGGTTACGTAAAATGTTTACTTTATTTTTTAGTGCAACGCTCTTTAGAAAACATTCAGTAAAAGTATACATTCCTTTATAAATATGCATACTGGATGAAACAATCTTGGTATTGTAATATTATTCACATTCAATAAAAAATGAGACACAAAATGAAACAAACACCTACTATATTTAATTTACGTGATGTGAAAACCAAACACTGAAGTATCAATACACTTATTATAGTAAAGTGACTAGTTTATGTACATAGTACCTTTTTCCACTGCTCTGATTGTCGCGGGGCAATGGGGGGCAGAGAATCTTCTCTGGTTTGGTTTATAACATTGTGACTCAAAGGATGATAATGTACAAGGAACAACATTTCAGGGAAGAGATAGCATGTTTTGAGAAAGCTCTCGAGTCAGTTTCCTCAAAATATGATTTATCATAGAAAATTACCTCAATTTACAGCATATTCCAAACGTTCACTCAAACGTTCTTAAGAAAAGAGGACAATTTAAAAATCAATTTCTTGATTATCTTGTCCTTAACTAAGACACTCGGTGAAGTTTATTTCTAAAGTTTAATGAATAAAACAGAAGTTTTCGTGCAAGAAACTAAAAACTTCAAACACAGTATTAGTTAAAAATCACTTAAAATAATATTTATGTAAAACATTGATGTTAACTTATACGTGAAAACAGATTTTTATTTACAAGTATATTTACAAAATACTGAAAAATATATATGTTTCAGAATGCAGTGCTTTGTATACTTTTAACCGTAAATATAAGCAAAGATAGCAATAATCATAAAATTTTATTTTAAAAAGCGAAGTAAAATTAAATACGAGAGGCAACCTTTCTTTAGAATCAATACGTTTTTCTTGCATAAACAAATACTTACAAATATTGGCAGATGCTACGATTAAGTATCATCCTATCAAAGAAATGCATGATTATATAGAATTATGTAGAACTGATATCATAAGAGATTTCAATTATTTATTTTAGCACTATAACGCTGAAATTTACAATAATACCATTCGTATTTTCATTATTTTAACTATTTACAAATTCTAAAGTATTTATTAGAAACAGTCTTTTACTTATTAATTCTGGGTTTGAAGCATACATAATTTTTGGTGCCTACTTTAACAGCTCTAACCAAAATAATTGATTGTGTAAGAAACAGAAAGTACTGCTTTTCTTTATTGGCTATCTATCCATTCTACTTCTGTGGATTCTGAGCCAAAAAATACAAATATTTCAGTTTCTTCCTGCATAACTATTCTCAAAACTATCTTCCCTACAAACTCACATAATTATCTCTACAAGACTTTTATCTAATGAAGTTAAATATGTATGTAATAAAAGTTTTGAATCCTTTTCAGTGAAACAACTTTGAGGAAGCCCAATTTTGTTATATTTTAAGACAACTTATTTACAAAACCAGTTGCTGCGAAATTTTAATTTTATTTTAAGGGTTCCATTAATTTTTCCATTATTTTTTTACAATACTAAATACTTCGTTATAAAACACAGTAGTATTTAAAGAGATTGCATTTGTAGGGTCACTGATAAACATAATTTAAACAATGAAATAAGTTACTAAATTTTACATTATGACAGGGTTTTTGGTGCCACATATCTAGACGAAATAATATGTATATATATCCACCGTATATGAAAGATTCAACTTATCCTACTTGCCTCAGCAAATAAATCTAAAATTGTAAGCATTCATACGTATTTTTTGGCAAAATAGACTTAAATATATCGTGTCACATATATGACTCAAACACACTTTTAGTAATGTGTTGGTAATTGCGTGCTATGCAACGCCCAGAAAAATTGATATTGCAAATACACTGTTTCATGAATAAGAATGTTTTTTTAGATATGTCTTTCATTCTTAAGTGTAAGGTGTGTAAAGTCAACATCCAACAAGAATCTCTTTTATGCATAGATTTTCGTATTCACTAATAAAGTACACAACTATTTTCAAATATCACATTACATTTTTCACACCAAATGGCAATTATGATACAATCTTAATATATCTTCTAGTCCGAACTTCTGTCTTGCAAACAATAAATTACACTAATTGAAACCACCCACTCACAAGTATTTTTCTTCAGCACAGCAACTTCACTCATTATGTAGGCCTGTTAAGGAGAGAGAGAGAGAGACGATGCTGACAATTCATTGTCAGTATTTCCGAAAGAATTGGCAGTAATGATCATAACAAATATTCCATTTCAAAAACAATTTAAAAAAGTTAGCAAATTCAATAATACTTTTTCAGCCAAGTACGCTCACACATTATAACCACACAGTACTTAATAAATTATTATTACGAATGCACGTTCAAATCGCTGCGAGACATAATATATGCAGTTGTATCTCTATTCGGAAACCATGTAAAAAAATCTAGTGCCTTTGCGAATGCCGACACTAAAATTGGGTGAAATACATAAATAATTTAAGAACTTTTAAAATTTTGTTTTATATTTAAGTAATCTCTACTACTTAACATACAATTCGTTGACCTTTTTAGCTGAGAAAACCTTCTAGACAAATAGGGACAAGGTTCCATTTACGCGTCGCCACACAAATACAAACATCATTTCAAGAAAGACACTAGAGTGAATCAGAAGTTGAGAAAAATAGTGTTACTATATACGATATACTTCCTATATAGAGGACACTTTCCGTTAATAGTGATGGTACTTAAAATATATATCGTTTAACACTATTCCTATTATTTAGACAGCTACTCGCATACAACTTCAGTGAAAAGTGACACATTGCCTATAAATACTTATGAAGTAATTGAAATTAAAGTCTTGACAACTCGTGCACGCTATTGTAACCACCAAAACATTAAAAAGTTTAACAGTAATTTGCTTTTTTAACATTGTCTTTGAGCAAGAAGCTCCCTGCCACCTTAGAACGTGTACTTTCTCGTCGTAACCTGCAGTCTGTATATTTCCTTCCATAACCTCTTGGGACTATAGAGCAGAACGTATCAATAGTAAAATATAAAATTAAAGATTAATACATTTTTATGTGCGATTTCAAATTTGAGAATAGTATCGAAAAAATAAATGTCATTAAACTATAGAAATTAATTAACACTCATGCAATGCAGTTGTTTAATATAATTGACAACAACAAAACAAGTAAAAATTGACCACTTAAGCATTATAAATACCAAAATCAGTAAATATAGAAATTAAAAACTCTACATTTTAAAGATTTCCCCTTAAAGTATGACAAAGAAAATTAGGAGTTAAGGGCTGGTATATTTTACTCTTTGTAGACTCTTGTTCATAGTAAAAGAACGCACATTTTTCAAGTAGTATCGGTTCAATGATAATGGCCAGTGATATAAATATTCTTCCCTGCCTTGCACATGAATGGTACGAAAGCTTAAATGAAATCCTTAGAAGAGAAACGCAACGAGGAACGTCGTTAACTATGGTGAATGTTAAAAAAGAGTTTCATTGCATATATTATATCAATATTCCATAAACACCAAAGTAGAGTATTTGCGAAAAAGACGCATCAAGGATTTGGTTCATCGACGACGAGTGCCAATGAACCATTGATTAACTGCGTTGTCTAAAGTCATCCGAAAAATTTCAACAGAAAAACGCAGCAGGAATAGTTGAACCATATAATCGGCTTTTCTGTGATGGCCGCTGATTTTTATACTGAATATTAGCATTGTTTGATAGAACTCTTAAAAATTTATATATATATCAGGAGAAAGTGGAGAATAGGAATCGTTCAGTATGTGATTACCTTCCAGCAAATAAAATTTTCTACCTTCTGACCTTCAGAATATTTCAGCACACAATTTTCTTTAGTAAATAGTGACCAATGAATTTTTTCATTGGTTTTAATTACTTAGCATTCCATGGTTTTCTGTCTTCTGTCTAGAAGGCCTATTGATGTCACCACAGAATCTTCGTTGAAATAAATAGGTTAGATAGGACAAAATCTGTGAACCCAATAGTAGGTTTCTTCCTTTGTGCAACAACATTTTAAATAAATCGGCAAATAAGCTTTACCATTAAGTCAAGACGAGTAATTGTTTCACAAAAAATGGCTGTGAAACCAATTTAAAGATTCTTTTACTTTTACAGTTCATTCACCTGAGTACACCAGCTTTTCTGAAGATTTAGGACCACTAACGTGAACCAAGTCGAGTGTATGTAACATTAAACTTTGGCTGTCCATTTGCATTAGCATTTAACCTTGGGTTCAGCAGTGACAGTCACCAAAATAAATGTGTGATCAATTCCATCTTCAGTGATGGTTCGTAGACATCAGCATAAAATATTTGCACGCAAACATTGCTGCAGATTTCTGGCAAAGCAATCGGTGTAACATTTTTGGCAGCCGCACAGACTTTATTTCAGACTTCTCATTCTTCTATCTTGACTATGTACCGACATAAAAACCCAGTCCTTTGTTTCATAAACGAAAGTCACTGAACCAACTGTGGAATCAATTTCTCTTTAATGGTTCTTATGTGTATGTACATACGATGCGTAATTATTATCAAAGAGTAACTGGTTGATTGGTAACATGTGCCATTGAATTTCCACACGATGGTCTACAAACATAGACACAAAATCGTAAGCAGGAGTTCGCGACGACTTCTCTGTCCGTTTGTGACAGCATCAAATATTTTTTTGAGTTTTCAATCTATGTTCTAAGAACTTCGATTAAATTTTTGGCAAGGAAGTCATGATGAGGAAAAGGTTCATTAGCATCAGCTGCCGATCCAATCACCGATTTCTTGAATATTCAACTTTGGCTCTACGAACGTCGATTCAAGATCTTCGCTATGAGCACAGATCACCAAGAGGTCACCAGTGACAGCTGCCAACTGGAACGGCCAGTCGCTAGGAGGTCGCGACGAGGCGTCGGCTCGTCGCCGCGGGCAGGGGGCTGGCTCGCCCTCAGTCGCGAGGGGGGTGCGCCTGGCGGCGACTCGCGGCCCGCTAGCCGCTCGCCGGCAGGTAGCCCAGGTTCTTGCGCTGCAGGAACAGGTGGATCTCGCCGAAGCGCGGCCGGTCCACCTCGTGCCGCTTCCAGCACTCGCCCATCAGGTCGTAGATCTCGCGCGGGCAGGCGGGCGGCCGCGCGAGGTGGCGCTGCAGGCCGTCGTTCTGGTACCAGCGGTTGCAGTTCTCCACCACCTGCTCGCTGGTCAGCTCGGCGAACGGCTGCTGCGCGCACAGCATCAGGATCTCCCACAGCGTCACGGCGAACGACCACACGTCGCTCTTGGAGCTGTGTTTGCCCTGCGGACATTTACAGCACACGCGCGCTCATACGAATGCAGCAGGGAAAGAAAGGCCAATATATGATTACAAGGAATAATTCATCATTATATGGGAGTCATGAATCATTTAAAATAATTTTACTAATGATTAAGAAAAATTAAAATAATTTACCTAGTAAAAACGCAAATAATAATTAATTATAACCGACGTTTGTCTTTTTTATTAAAAACAGTTCTAGCATTTCAAAAAGTTTTTTTCTACTCATAAATTCTTAGATTTATCATTTTTCATTACTATAAAATAATTTAATAAATATTTTAAAACAAATACGTTACTAGCTTTCATGATATTATGTTGTCTACGCGCGAGTCAAAACTATAATGTGATCTATTTATTTACATAATTTTTTAAGAGATTTGCAGGAATGATGTTTAGATAAATTATATTATTTATTTATGCCATTGATTTTTAGGGATATTGATGTTCATTATACACCTAGCAATCATTCCACAACATCAAGATTATACACACAGACACACCAACATCTATAAGTACTATGGAACAACTTTATTTCATTACAAAAAAATATGTAGTAAAATGTCATTAATTTAAAAAAATTATATTTAAAATATTTTTAAATTTTTTATGCAGAAACTAACAAAATTATTTTTAAAAATATATATTATTTTTCGGTATGTAATCTCCTTTTACTCACCAGCAATAGACTCTCCCAAGCCATCCATCTTATCGGTAGTTTGGCTTTCGTATCGCTAACGTAGTAGTCAGATTCGTATCGACTGCAGTACATGGCGTGATCTGAAATCTTCAGGTGATAATTTTTTCCTATCACACAATTCCTGCAATAAAAGCATGGACTTCAGTTTACAACGTATGTCACATAAATTACAATATAAACATATAAGCACATTTTGGTATCCTAAGTAATTAATCTGTTTGCATTTAAATTCAGCAAATGTACAAACAGAATATATAAATAAATGGTTGTGTGTATATGTCGTACAATTGCTGTAAAATTTTTGTAAGTCCAGTATATTGAAATTTAGTGTTTTATTATATTTGTGTAACGAAAACAGTTTCTATTTCCGGAATATGTCAGGAGGAGTTGGGCACATTCCCTTTGGTCGTTTAAGATATTGAAAAATTCGGCAATAACAAATTTGCCACATTATTTTCAGAAATCTTTTTTTACCTATTAAAATTTAACATTTCCATTAACTCTATAACAAACCTTTAATTATAGTGTACATAGTTACGTATTGTTTATTTAAGTGTGTTGTAAAAATCCTACACTGTCTAGTAATTTATCAAAAGATATAAAATAAAGACTACTAACATGCCAAAAAATATTAGGAAAATAAAATTGTTACTCCCAATAATTTTTTGAAATAATTTTTTCACAGCGACAAAATTCGCTGTTTTTGTAGATTTTTATTCGATTAAACATAATCCAGACGCTAATTTCAATAAAATTACAGTACAGCTCGAACTTAAAACACGTATAGCAGCCTTGGAAAGAATTTAAGACAAAAAGTCGTTTTAACTTATTTTGTCATTATGAACCTGCACCCAAAGTTTGTCGCTCGGATTCAAAATCAAACTTTATAGATAATTTGTATGTATTTATACGTCTGCTACGTTTTTCCCATTCATGTAGGGAGTGTAGTTGTAGTTATTCAATGTTTTTATTGGGGAATAAATTTACACCTTGACACAGGTATGGAAGTTAGTCAAAGGCCTGTCGCAGTTTTCTCAGTGTCTTCGGGTACTGCCGCGGAAAAAAAGCTTTTATAATTCCCACCACTCACCCCTTTGGCCATACAAACATTATGTTTTTACTTTATGATCATACGTTGAAACTTACAGTCACTTTTATAATGCTACGCTGCTAGTTCCATAAGTTTTATTTTGAAGTTGAATGAACTTTACACACACATCAAGTAGCGAATTTAATCTCAAAAAATAATTTATAAGTTATTTATTGGGTAGTAATTAAATGAATGATAAAATTAATTATCTCTTTTGAAGATATATATTTAATTCTGCATGTCTTGGAAACAAAAGACGATAAACTTACACATGCAAAATAATTATGATAAAAACAGATTTGAATCATGTAAAAACGGTGAGAATTCCCAGCTACATAAACAACAGAAATAGCAATGTCAGTAAATTCAATAACTTATAGAGCAATTGGTCCAAAAATTGTGCTAGGTTCTAAATATAGGCGACTTGCTGTTAGTGTGAGAATGACGCTGGTTGGGACAGAAGAGGTGGAGAAGGTTATCGAGCAAATGACTGTGTCCCTTGGACCTCATGCGTTGGCGTGAATTGTTTGATCAGGAAACCTAATTTTAAGAAAATCTAAAATTCTAAAGGTGTGTAAAATTTAATTTCTCTCCATCTTAGTTATTCATCTCGAAGTAGATTGTTTCATGCAGGAAAAATATTTTGATCGATTTGTTTGTTTTGTAATGACTGGCAAGACCACCAACTTGAAGATGTGTATGGTCTTAGAACACGCTTGCCCATAGTTAGACCAACAATGTAACCATGTTTTTAATCATGCAACTGTCAAAAATTCGAAGTAAAAAAAATATAAGGTTGTATAAAAAAAATTAATTGAGAGTAACGTAGATTAGTGAGAAAAAATTGTTGTTGATAGCATTTAGAATAAGAATATGAAAAATGTTTATTTTTATTTTCTTAATAACCTTTTAGGATGCCCAGAACCGTGAACATAAAAAAAAAAACAAGATGGTTAAGTAGGTTTTAAACGATATGGATAAAGCTATCCAGGCAGTTCATGAATGTTAGATGTGAAATTACAAGCGAGTAAAACGTTCAATGATCATAGGACTACTCTCCAAACTTTCAGCAAAAAACTTGATATCGAGACCGTAAAAGCTGCTTAAGTCAGGATGGGAAGGAAAACTTTCTCAGGAAAAAAGTTGGAACTTGATTATATTAATTAGTTTCTCGAAACGGAATAAATAAAAAAAATATATCAACGAGAGTTTTAGTACTCACCAAAGATGTGTAAACATCTAACCTCGGTAACAAGCAAACTCAAGTGTTCTCATGTTGTTCATGTTGGAAATAAACTTATAATACTGTTACGAGCGCAGGACCGTGACATGTGCCAGGTTCGGAGCTGGCTGGCGGCCCTGCACGGCCACTGGCGTCACGTGCCGTGTCACGTGCCGTCCACTGAAGTAAGGCATGCCACGCGTGCTTGGCCAGATTACAAGTGTCGTCGTTAGACCCTCCCCCATCACACCCCACACACCGTCTTGCCGAGTGACCTTGGGAATTCCGCGGGCCACCGCGTGGAGGGGCGCGAATTAACGCTGCTATTCTGGACAGTTCGGGCGTCGTGTCCGTCCGGGATGATGCCACTCGTCACATCCGCCCTCGTCGGTTCTGTAAAGACGACCCACGAGTACTTAAGCAGCGGCGCCTAGCTCTGCGAGAGTTCCGAATGCATTCCGAGTCAGTCCCACGACAGTTTCGGAGTTCCGAGAGTTTCGCGAGCGAAGGGAAGTGCGATATCAGCGAAGATGGTGAGAGACCCCTCCTAAGAGTGGCAAGATGCGGAGTTCGATTGAATCCAGAAAGTGCGACTCAGTGGTGCGAGATTGTGCTTGTGTGGACAGCCGCGAGGTAAGGGGTGAACTACTGTCGAGCCTAGCTCCAGTAAGGAGTGCAAACTGTGGAACTTTACAGGCATTAAATGACACGAATAAACATTTTTAAGTGCCAGTGATTGGTGCTGGGATTTTTTTTAAGTACAATTATTTATTAGTAATTTAAATATTAGTAATTAATAAAACTGGAATAAAACTTAATTGGGCTATCAGTTATGAACCCAGTTCTACCCAAATTATAAATCGTAACAAAACGAAAATCAAAAAAGTAATTTTAACGTAGAATTCTTTAAACAATGCAGAGCTTGATAAAAAAACTGATTAATATAATATTCGCTTTTAAATACTAGAATTTCTGAACGCGAATCACATAAATATTTTCTGCGCCCACCGTTAGAATTCGCTGCCTGAATAACAAACTTTGCATGCTTGTATAAAAAGTAGATAGTAATTAGCAGCACGAAACAAACGGAACATTTAAACTAGTATAAATGGCTCTGATAAAACCCCGGGATTTGGACTTGATTTTCGACAGTACATTTTATTAAAATACTGCCCATCTTGTTAAAATTAACATAACAATTAATATACTAAAAAATACGCTCACATTATAACTTATACTTCCATTGAATTACTAAAATTTTAAAATAAATACTTTGAAAACATATTTTAAAACTAATTATGTGTTATTTTTTGTTTTTGCTTAAACGACTAAATTCAGTTTATAAATACTTCCTACAAATAATCATAACCTTATTGCGCGGATTCATTTGTATTATAATGTTATAAAAATCTAAAAATAAATATATTCCATCAACGAATTATAAACTTCTTACTTGAGGTTACCAAGCGCGCGCTCTACCACTGTACTAGTAAGCCTATTGGGAATTAAGAAGGAGAGTATTTATTATAATGATTGTAATGCCAGGATTCTTAGGTATTTTAAAACTTTTCCTCCTTTGTTTACCAAATATACTCCAGGATATTTTCACTAACATTAAGTTTTATTTGGGACACCAATATGTTTGGTATGTCCTCTAATGTTTACGTGACTACATACGGGTTGGTCCACCATCATTGTGAAACATATCTATTCATTCGTCTTCGTTGAATTTTCCGAAATTTTTTCTACCAAAAGTCGTACACTGAGAGCTGAGATGTTTACATATAAAAAAAATATGGATACACTCTAAAAACGCACTGGAAAGATTCTGAAGAAACCGGTCGGTTATGGCTCGATTTTTTCATGAAAATATGCAAATATGGCTGTTTCTTACGAAAACAACGATATCCAAATTTTCTACAGGCCTTAGCTTCAACAAGAGAGTATCAAAGTTTACTTAATTTTTTTGGACTATACTTCATATTTAAGTTACCTTCAGAAAGAATTTTCAACAATGATGAAAAAGGTATGACAAATAAAGCAAATATCCTTTCAGTAATTTCATGGAAGGGGGGGGGGGGGGAATTATATTGAATGCAGATAGAGGTAATAACATTACAGTTATTACTTGCATTAGTACTTCCAGGATTTTCATTCCTTCTTATGTGATTTGCCCAGAGGTGAACGTGTCCACAACACTAATCAAAGGTGCTCCTCCTGAGACTTTTGAAAGGGCCCACCCATCTCGCTTGGTTCAAACTCATCAGTTCACCGAATGGCTGTCTGAATTTAATGACCACATTTATCAAACTGAAGAATTTTCTTGTGGTGGTTGTTTTGGACGGTCATTACAGCTATTTGCAAACTAAGGAAGTGATCGACATGTCAAGAGCGACGTTGTGACCATTGTGTGCCTACCGCTTCACACAATCAATAAACTCCAACTGATGGACAAGAGTTCATGGGTTTGTTGAAGGCTCACTACAGTGAAGAAGTTTAATGAAGCTCTTTATAAAAGTTCATTTGAATTTTCAGACTGATGAGATTGCTGTGAAAAGTTTCAGAACAACGGGGATATACCCTATCAATAAACATATATACTCAGAAGTTATTTCTTGGCTGCTGCACAGGAAGCTGATAAAACATGCAGTCCAATTTTTTTGCAGCAACTATTTCATTTTGCCTGACCCTTCTACTACATATAAAATGAATCAAATTTCGACAAGTAACATCATTATTTAAGCACCATGATTAAACCATCAACTTCTGATGCTTCAATGTCCAAATGTGTTTGCCTATATGATGTAGCTCCGATCCCCATAACTACAAAAAAAGAGCTAACGTGGTCACAATAGTGCCAAGATTAATTTAATAATTGGGTATACTTACAAAGAATAACTGAAAAAAGTGAGTATCATACAGTCTTGAACAACAATAGGACAATTGTGTACAGGGAATCTGGGTGCCCGAGCAAAGAGAAAATGTCCAAGTGTGCCAAGCCAACCCAAAAAAAAAAAAAACAAGGAGGAAATCTCAGCGAGAGGAGTAGGACCCGGAAGAAGAACATAGGGACCCTTCTACTGATGACGATATGATTATTACGAGTTGACTGTCCCACAGATATTTTTTTTATATGATGTTATAGGGGAAGTGTGGATTCAGTGCTACGAATCTGAAGGCTGGCCACATTCCGAATGTGCTGGATTGGAAAAAGAGTTATACAACTGGTTATTTGCGTTATGAACCCACTTATCACCTTCAGGATTGTTTATAGAAGTCGGTGACACTAAAATTATCAATTTTGAGGGAGCAGGTAAAGCGGTAGGTAATACATAAAAAGTGTTGTCCCACTTTTTCAATATTTCTTTTAAAAATATATTCGCCAAGTGCCTAATGCGATCATAATTCAGAGGATCTCAGATTACTCGACACTGGTATGAATGCCGAGATGAATTGAAAAGGGAGTTGAAGAAGACAGTGTGATTAACTTACCGCGCTGCTAGATCTCGATGCACCAACTCAAGTCCTTCAAGATACTTCATCCCGCAGGCTATCTGCGTTGCGAGATATATCAGGCACCCATAGCTGCAACAGAAGTACGATTCTTAATTAGGCAAATAATCTCGCACAGATCACAGAACAGTTATAAATTTGGCATGTACCCAAAATATTATAATTTTCAGTTATATTTTAAAATTACTATATAGAGGTTTCTATTTCATTAATGACATCCTAAATAACAAATCACTTCTCACTAAACTTTTATATTTTGTAGCGATCAATTAAATTCATGACAGGCTCCAGTAAAAAAGCCGGCGGTACAAAATAACTGATAATTAGAGACATGCAAAGTTTGCATTATTTTCTTGAACTAGGATGATTGAAATATGTAGTTTTCATGAATAAGTAACTGTAAAATGTTCATTGACTGCTTCCACAATTTATCATCCAGCCATATGGAGCACTAATAGATCATTTTAATTTTAATAATGTTTTCATTGGATTCCCTTTCTTAGGGACTTGTCAGAACTACCTAAGGTCCAATGAAAATGCGTGTGAAAGGTATTTTTACTAGTGTAAAATATATCTAAAAGAAATATATCAATAATTGAATATAATTTTATTTATAAACAATTATTTACATTATTAATTAAATTATGGGAATTTTATTAGCCCACAAAGTATTCACTACAACATTAAGTTCAAAATTTATTCTCCCCACTGGAAATCGGCTCGACAGTGACTCTCTCTACTGCTTATCTCTTATCGCACATCTCTTTTCCAGCACACTGCCTCGCAATATTCACTTAACCACCACACACACAAAACCATTCCGAATGCTTCGGTCCCCGATGAACCAATCTAAGCACACAAAGCTCATCGCTCGTCGTCCACTTTTGCCCACCAGGGGGTTCACAGACCTGATTCACTTCACTCATGTACTCGCTCCGACGATTCATACACTCTCACTCCGGTGCTACCACAAACCTCTCACGCTTAAACTCCTCGCCACAGTCCGGCCTCCATCTTAAATTACTGCCAAGTTGCGACCTGAAAAATTCTCGTAATACTCCAAAGCGTCATGTGATCAGAATCCGTGACTTTACACTCGAAGCTCCGAAAACAAAATCATCATTTTTACGCCACTTTATGCAGAAAGGGCTCTGGGAACTTGCGGAACTCTCGAAAACCATTGAGTATTCTCCGGGTTCAATAGGAATGACATTAACGTTTCTCCGCTGTTAATCTGACGTAACAGTAATGAAGGAATGGCCGCTACCTGCATCGCGCACCATGTGGGCTGGCTGGCCAGCATTGTTACTACATTCGTCGTGACACTGCCCACATTTGCACATTGTAATGGATATTGTCCCCTTCTTGATAGATATAACATCGTGGCTGTCTTTTAAATCTTCGGGGCCACAGGTCAGCTTTCAGATTATTCTGGAGCTCGCTCTTGTGTATTTGTCGCCATGGCATCTCCTTTCTTATCAGGTAGTCCTGCTGAGTACGATCCCATTCTGGTCACCTCCAGTGAATATGCCATAGTCCCTGAGAGGCTAAGAACTGTAAGAGAATTCCTGCTCTTCGAATCTCTAGATTTTTCTTCTCCTTCACCCGACTATCGTATCGCTGACCTTTCTCTTCTTCCTCCCACGATTGGCGCTGGACAGTCCCCCATTCTAGTCATTCGAAGCATCGTAGGCAGCGGTAGCTACTTGTTCTTCTAACTGATGAATTATTTTCCTGTTCAATTTTGTTATTACAGAATAGTTCTTTTTCTTCGGCTTTCTCCCATGATAAGGGCAGTCACGCTAGTCATGCCCATTTTATGACATGAGAAGTGCCGTGGACGATCTCCAGGCCTCCAAATCTGTGAACAATTTAACTGATTTTTTAATGCCCTTAGAATATTTCCTTGGTTAGTACTAGCAACTGGGATTCACATCATGGTAAAGTTATATTGCAGTTAGCCTCGTCCTGATGCTCATGTTTCTTGAAACATTGTTGAAACCTTCAATTTCCAGGGCCTGAACAAGAGACTTGCAGCTTTTTAGGTGGGCCAAATTAAGGGTTTGCTGGATATTTGTATTCCTAAGTACTTTTTACTAGTAGCTAGCTGCTGTAAGACCTCTGCAGGGGCCTTGGGTAGTGAAGGTACATAAGCCACTTCATGCCAGCCTCAAATTCCTGAAGTTTTTCCGAGGATCACTATTGACGTGTCTTCAAAGCAATCCTGTTCATCTCGGCTGTGTGTCGGTCACCATTCCCCAGCTCAAGAGCTTCTGTTATTACAACATATTCTTCCTGGTCCGGAACTGGTATTGTTTGAAGCAGTTTGAGTGGAGGTTTTCGAAGAAAAACAAATGCTTTGGCACTTTCTACATTCACTAATACAGCTGCCTGTATACTGCCCACGAGTTTTGAACCAACGAAAATGGGTGGTTTGGACATTAATATGGGTGGACATTAGTAGAGTCTTCATATCGACCATTCGTCGGCATTCTTCAGTTACAGCAGCTACAGTCTTTTCGGTGGTTTTCTTGAGCTGAGCTAGCTGTTGTGTCAACAATTCTTCATGTTCGGCTAGATTTTGCATTATACATTGCACTTCTTCGAACTGAATGCTGCTTTCGTCAAAATTCTTTTAAATTCTTCTTTAGCAGCTACTAGCTCACTCCAAGTGTCTCCTAGTACAGCAAATAAATCGTTTCGCATCTCTCCTTAAACTTTAATGATAATACATTTTAGTATCAAAATTTAATTTAATAATTTTTATGAATTTTAATTTTTGATTAAAATTGGATAAAATTACGTATTTTCAATATGGTGGGCGAATAACAAAATTTCAGAGCTTTTTAAAATTAAAATTTTATTATTTATATTTTTTATAAATTTCCAAAATGTTTAAGATTTTCTAGCAAAAATTACAGATTTTTCGAGATGGCGGCCGTAAAGAAAATTGCTACATTAGAGAGTGGGGGAAATGATTCCCAGATGGCGGAAAGTTCTATAATCCAAAATAGCAGATAAAAAATGGCAACCAAGGTCAAGGTCAAATGTCAAGGTCATCCAAAATGGCCACCATGAAGTCATAATTCAATAAGGTGGATATCGGCTCAGCTTCCGCACCATGATCCCTGTTCCAGGAGCCCCCAATATATACTACTCAATAGTTCCATAATATCAAATTCGTTCTAATATATTTTAAACCAGTTAAATGTAATTTAAACCTTGGTTTTTAATACATCATATTAGCGCAATGGGATAAAATATAGTGTTTGAAGGTAAAAAATAATAATAACTGTCTTAGTACGCATGATATGAAATTCGTTCTAAGCTACTCAATTATATGCAGGCCTACATCCAGTTAAAAACATTGGTAACATTACACTGCATGAAAAATAAGAAAGAGTTTTATCAATCATTTTCGAATATTAGACAACAAATGGGTTGTCATGTTCATTAAGTTCTTAAAATGTTCCAGAAGTTGATAAATGTTTCCAGAACGTTTCGAGATAAATTATTTTCATCGAAATCAACCCACGCCCTAAGGCTGTGCCAAAAGGTATTTATTTTTTATTTTTAAGCGAATAGTTTTAATTGAGAAATTTTTCTGTAAACATCACTCAAGAGCGCTTTTTACACGCTTTATGTTAGCTTCACCTGTATGTTTGTTTGTATGTTTGTAACCGACTCCTTTGCACTCGATTTTGACCCACTTTAAACGGTTAGATTTAATCTAAACTTCGTACACTTATCGAGGACTGGTGACAATACACTAATTTAATAAGTTTATCTCATTATCCTGATTAGGATCGACAGGATTAAATAATTTCCTCGCCCAGCCACTGTGTGAGAGCAAGTGAGACAACCGTGCAGTCGGCGCATGCGTACCGTCTACCTACTTTCCAGCTAGAGCACTCTAGGTATTAGTATTATTACAATATATCCTCGACAATTTGTTTGCTGGCCGAGCGGATTAAGGCGTGGATCTTCGATGACGTCAACCCACGGATTCACAGGTAGTGGGTTCTAATCATATCCACGGCTGAAAAAAAAATATTTGTTTTCTTTTTAACAAATTTTGGGATTGATGCCGTAAATCCAACTGTAATTCGTCTGGGACTTCGCCAATCCTTCTATTCAAACTAAAAAGTGAAAAATAAATATAGTTTTAAAAACTAATAATCACGCTTATAAAGCACATCAAACTAAAAAATTAAAATTAATTTTTAAAATAAGCTTAAAACAATATGAATGAAAAATACTAGTATTATTGTGAAAAAAAGGGTGGGGCGCTTTGTTCCATATTTATCGTACATCTTGCGCCCGATGGTAGAGCAGCCGACATGTCATCGGAAGGCTCTGGGTTCGAATCCCAGTTCGGGCTATCCGAATTTTTCTCGCATATTCTATACACTCTCATTGAGAAGGTCCTTTCCTCATTCTTTCTCAATCCTTATCCTTCCCAAAATTCCTGTTACGTAAATGTGGAACGCTTCACGTAATAATTAATCCGTAACTCCCATCCTTTCCTGCTTCACCGCATTAATTTCGTACAGTATCTAAGACTGGTCGATATCACTTGTTCGTCAATAACCTTATACCATTAAGACTCACTGTATATATTGATAACGTTAAAATCTTTGAATGGCTTCTAAAATCGTGATTTGACTATGAATACAGCTGTACACATAAATAATTTTGAAAATAATTACAGTTACTTATAGTTATCACGGAATTGTTAGTAGATTAGAAAAAAATAACTGTTTAAAAAAATTAAAAAAACGCTTTAAAAATAAACCAAACTAAAAAGTAGAAAATAACTAATAGTTTCAGAAAACTAAAAAAAAAAAAAAACACGCTTTTATAGAAAATCCAAATAAAAAATAGAAAATAAATTTTAATAAATTTGAATTAAAAATAGTGTAAAATAAAAAAAAGGTTTTTATTTAAAAAAAGCGTGGGCTGCTTTTCAGATAATATCAAAATGATAATCATTCTACTCATATTTGTCAAAAAAATAATTATAACTATTGACACCATGCACCCCACGTATTTTTAAATAAAATATTTTTTATTTACACTATTTTTAATTCAAATTTATTAAAAAAAATTTCTATTTTTTAGTTGGATTTTCTATAAAAGCGTGTTTTTTTTAGTTTTTTAAAGCTATAATTTATTTTCTATTTTTTAGTTTGGTTTAATTATAAAAGCGTGTTTATTTCATTTTATATTTCGTAGCCTATCGAATCATTTGAATATATATTTACCTAATAATAAAATATATTTACTAAATAATAATTTACCCATTATTGATAGTGTCTAGCTGTGGTAAAGAGTCATGCAAGTGTTTATAATTATAATTTAAGTCTCGAAAGTAACTGCCTGGGAAAAAAACTTGTGACCCAACAACAAATGTAACAGACCTGTAGTGTTGTGTCCTGCTGCCGCTGAGACAAATGATTCCTCGCAGGCGGACGGTAGTGGGTTCTATTGCCGAGCGGCGCACTAGTTATTGTGCCCCAAGGAAGGAAGTTGCAGTTATTTAAACGTAAACATATGTCAGACAATGTGCCAGCTTACAAACAACAGGCCTCACAGCTACATAGTCCGAGAGCAGCAGGCTGGACACGTCTACACACTGCCAGCTCCAGCAATCGAGTGTCTCCCGGCGCTCCGCGTATCTTACCAGCCTGGCAGGCTCAAAAACAAACTTCACCTCGTCACATGTCAGAATTACGAGGCATGGATCCTTCTAGAAGCTTCCATAAGTTGCAATGGTAGACACGCAGATTCGTCCCTTAGTTTGTACAGCACTAAGTAAAGTGATCTAGTCTATGTACACGGTCACCGATGCGCCTTGACGTCAACACATTGGTTCACAAAGTTTGTACAAAATCTTCCTACGCATCAGTAGGCTTACTACGTGTATGCCATCCACAAGTGAATCACTATAAAAATCTACTTACAATTAAACTCGTTATATTTATACTTGTTTTAAATAATGATATTTACCTCCACAACAAACTTAAATACAACATTGATAAAATAAAACAGGTAGCCATTCACATAAGTGTCGCTTCCAGGAATCCCGGACAAAAACCATCGTGATAGATTTACATGGCAATTCCTTAAAAACAAAAAATAAATAACCAACCTGCACATGGGACCGAGTTAAAGGTTACTTTCTTTCTCAAGTGACTTCAATTACACATGATACTTAAAAAAAGGTGAAGGTAATGATTGACGACGCCCAATTATGGAAATTAGCGCCAGTGACGTTCCGAGACAGCAGCGGGCCCGGAGCCATTTGGAAAATCACGGGGCGCCCTTGAAAATATGTTATACTTGAGGAATGGAGGCGATTTAATTGAGCACACAATACTTGCCTAAAGAGAGTCACGCTTCATCAAGCATTGAAATCATACAGCTGGTATTTGAATGCCAAAAACAAGGTCCTATTTCATGCCTTTCGAGGAACGCATAGTATGATTTAAGTCAAAATCTGGGATTTGAATTAATAAAAATTAGGTGAATCATTTGACAGAAAAAACCTCTTAAAAATAAGGAGAAAGTAAACACGATGTTAGTGGCTATCTTGAAAACCTATGTGGAATATATTGTTGGTAGAAGAAATTCGTATTTAATAAGAGTGCTATTAAAAACATTGACTCAGTGCATAGCCAGCTTCAAAGTAGATTTAAGCTTTGATTTATTGATAAATATTACGCATGAAATAAATACATTTATTCATATAAGCGAACCGGGAACGATTTTCTCAGTTTAATGGTTCAACAAGTGCTAAAATCTAACAAATGAATAAATGTTTTTAGATTATTGGGCTCAAGGAAACTTCTTCCATTCAGTTTTGCTATCAACCAATGTAAGATATTGTAATTTATAATATAACTGTCCAAATATCTGCGATGGAGATTAATTCTGTAAAAACTGGCATGGAATTTAAAATTGGCATCTCTATTATTTGGAAAGTCACTTAAAATTAACTGAAATATTCAAACTAATTATCGGTAATCACGCTAATTACAGAGTAGAAAAATGAACCAACGATATTTATGGTGGAAATAACTCACGCTGATAACTAACATCTACACCAAATAGGTTATTTGTCCCAGTGTTTACTGACACGATAATTATCATAGATCATCAACTTAATCATGATTGGTCAGCACCTTAGTAATGCTAAGTTACTTTTACGAAATATTCCCAAAAACCAGTCTTATTGCCACGCCAAGATTTCATATTATATTTCTCAGAAATTTTATTTAATTATTTTATACGGCAGTTGAAAACGTTGACTATTTTGCCTGTCAAGAAATTCTATTCGTCCGTGGGAGATGTAACAGCAATTTTTATATGTATAGGCAGAAATAATAACTGTAAAATTGTTACTTAATGTTCTGTGTCTATTAAGTTCTTAAAGCTTAAAGATTTTATTAATTATTTTACTGTTCCTACTTTCCATTAATACTGACTGCCTATGCTCAAAGCGCAAGAATGATGACCTTAAAACTGATGTTAATCACAGTAGCATAACAATTTTTATATGCAATATTAAGAGTTCTTGTGATCCTTGACAAATACAATCTCTTTCAGTTCCAAAGTCGATATGGTGATGGGATTTCAAACCTCGATTCTGGACACTGAACACGGAATTCTGGAGTAACAGCGGCCGAGTCACAGCCCTCCGAGGAGACGCAAGCTACGTGATTTATATATATTTATGTATGAACGTTGTTTCCTTCTCTTTTTTTTTTCTTATTTTCATGTCAGCGGCTCTCGTGATATATAGATATCCCCTCGCGGGCGTATATACTCCCATTTCAGCTCGGCCGCGGGGCATAAAGCCGCGCGTTACGAGCGAGCGTTCCCCAGACACTTCGGCGCGCCATAACAGTATACCCGGGGACGCCGCCACGTCGGTAGTAAAGAAAGGAAAAAAGAGTGGGAAGGGGAGGGGTGACTTCCGTACAAAACCCCTCACCTCTGTTTCCTTCTTATTTTTTTACACCTCTAGTCACGCCCCGAACATCACCTGAACGTAACTCTCCTGAAGACGATCACCTTTCGATCAGCGGGCCGTAAAGTCCACCGGTCGTTAATTACAAAATTCATTCGTGTCCACCCCTTCCTGATGGTAACAGTCCTTTGCTTGCCGCGAAAAAAAATATATATGGGAAGGCGTGTCCTAGGCCAACAAGGAAGAGGGGGAAAGAACGTCCCAGGAATTGGATCTTCGTTGCAATTTACAACGGACGACGAGCCAGTACTTCTGTTTTCCTCCTTCCTTGCAACCCCCGCGGCGTCTTCCCCGCAGCGCCGACTCCGGCGCCCGTAAAACGGAGGTTTATGGGTGAAGGAGGAGGACGTCTCCCCAAGCCGGTATATAACACTGCAGATGTTGTGGGACGCGGGGGCAGGTAAAACGTAATGGAATTAAACTGTTACGTGTGGTGGGAGCTGGCTGTGGGGTCGAAAGAGAAGGACGTCGGGAAGGAAGAAACGCTGGAGGGGGGAGGAGAGGTTAAGGAAGCTGTATTGCATCTCCTCCACAGGTAACGTCATTTCGTCCCCTCAGACACACACACTCTCACACAAACAAGGAGACATTATCTACTCATTTCCAGCCCCGCCCGAAAACGAACCGCCTTCTCGCCGAAATTCGGCGAGCGTTGGTTTTAATCGGTCGCCCGCCTAGCCGATATACCTCTTACAGTCTGTGTCAAGTATGTTGTCACTTTGACAGCTCTCAAAATGAGTTCCATGATACTAGGTATAATTTTGTCCCTGTTTTCCTGTCAACAGCCTTTGCTAACAACTTCATATGGTTGTCAGTTTTTGTAAACATACATCATGTGATGCTTTGCTTATTATATTTTGGAAGTTGGTACCACTGGTACTATGTTTGAAATTGTAAAATTTAAGACCAAGTTACATAACACAGACTATATCACGCCTGGATGAGCCTGCTTCCACGTCCATTTACTACGGCATAGTAATTTTGTACGTTAAACACGAAAAAATTCACATTGTGATTTAATTCGACTTGCATATAAGTTAAGACTTTCCAACGTCTAAATATATACCAAAGTTTTAAACGTTTCCTCCATATTTGATGTTTATACTTGCATTCATCTTCAAATAGAATTATAAATAAAAGCCAGTTAAACATTAATAATTTTAAAAGTTCAAAACCTTAAATCTAGATTGTAATATTTTTCGGGGAAATTAAAGTGTGAGAGTTACAAAAACCAATTTATACGGTTAGAGGGAAAGGGAAAATAAACAAACCGTTTGCTCTGGGACATGAAAACACCAATTCTTAGTTGAAAAATAATTTTAAGACATACATTTTTTAATATGATTAAGTATTTTATATAAAAATATGGATTAAATTTTTTCTTTCATGAAATGTATAATGTACATTTATTTTAAACAAATAATAACAAATTTAATTGTTTCATTACTAAAAAAATACAAACATTACGCAGTTAAATGTAATTCGTCAAAAATGTATGTTAAAATATGAAATACGATGAACATAATTATGAATAAATGATGAATTCAGATTTGTGTAATATTAGATATTTTGTCATATTATCTTGATTTAATATTCATATACACTGAACATTCATTTCTCTGAGAAACAAATATGTATTGAGTAATCTATGTTTAATTTGTAATCTGCTTGTGAGAAACTAATTTTTATTATTATCTGTTTGTGAGAAATAATAATAACTTCTTAAATATAGATATTATTGGTACCATATACATGTAAAATGTTTTATACGTTTTATTGTAATATAATATATTGTGTCTAACTGTGAACGCTCATTGAATTAAAATTTTGTGTAAATTGTACAATTTGGAAAGTCTTGCGTGAAACAAGAAAAAATAATAACGGAATGTTTTCATGCGGAAGTACAAATTCATTAAATAATATTCAGTTCCAAAAACTGTTTATAAAGCAATGCTAATCCCTTTACAACTTTAAAGATGTTCAACAAACATTGTAATATCTCCGGTACATGATCAATTAACAAATCCAGGATTTTGAGATACAGAACCATAAAAAAAATTAACGCCATCTACTTTCAGCAGTTTGTAGAACATTTAATGTTCTGTCGTTTAAGTTTTCAGGTTTTGTGTCGTGAAAGCACAAAACATATTTAAATGGACGTCCTAAAATCAATAAAGACTGACTGCTACAAGTATTTTACCATGTGAAACAAATGCGACTTAATTTTTCTGAATGACTACCATTTTACTTAAACTGCTAATGTATATTTTTAATGGTCTTTGAAAACCTCTTACTCTGTAATATTCGCCTTAAGGGAAACTAATTTCCTGAGGTCTATACATAACTTTCGGCTAATTGAGACGTAGTGCCACTGTTTATTGCGGCAGTTTTGTTTGCAGGCTGTGGCTTCGCTTCCTACACGTAAAAATGCCTTCGTGGACTCTGAACGAGGAGGCAAGAATGTTTGTTTGCTTTATCGAACCGATGCCCCCCCCCCCCCCTAACTTGTTGACAGTGGTTGATGGTCGTCGCTGTGTGGCCTGCTATGCAAACTATGGTAGAGTTTGCCGCATCCGTCATGTCTGCGATCGGCGATGCCCAGACAGCCTGCGTTTGTCGTCCCTCATGAAGCCTTTCGCGTCTTCTCAGTGCGACGTCATTACCTGTAGGCCGCTTAAAACACCACGCTGAAAGGAAAATACACCACTTTGAAACCTCTTCTATCAGTAGATACATAATTAAATTGGCGTATCCATTTCACTCAAGTTACCAATAAATAACCAAGCCTTTTAAAAGATTTCGCTTGCCGATAGCAAGGCCACATTCTTTGGTGGGTTACACGTGATTGTGTTTGGTACAAAAATAATGTCCACGTTTGTAACTAGATCAGTGTTATTAAGGTGGGATTAGTCCTCTCCATATTGAAATTTAAAAAAATGTTGATACAATTTGCAATAAAGCTTCCGTTTTGAATTTTTTATATTTGGCATGGCATATGACTTAGCTTTAGCTGCTTGTTAAAGTAAACACTTGTTATCTGGTGTGAGTACCGCTGATATTTGTAGTCGACTGCGTGAAATAATAAGTTTTTTTCCTGCGATGCTTGTTAATATGTAGTTGCAACGAGGCATAGAATGTCTGGTAGATGTGATTAATGGCTGGACATGAGAAAAATTGGGATAAATAGTTCAAATTTATAATTATAGAAAAAAAAATATTTAAAAAAAATCAAGATTGCAGGGCACAAATCCGCCTTAAGTGCTTGTCAAGAGAAGTGAAGTTCAATCATTCAAGATGAACAAATGTAAAATGTCTTCAAGTCTTCGTTACAACCCAATGGATCAGCGATATAATCGTAGTACTACAAATCAGTTAACCTATCAGGTCACTATCTAATAACGTGCAAGAAAAAAGTTTACATATCACCTAAAGCCAAGTGGAATACATAAGCCACAATATATACTAAATGTACAGTATTCGACAAAAAATATACATTAAATTATCTGAATTTATGGACCAGATATCTTTGAAAAGACGGCATAATTCCATTTTTTTTTAAATTACATCACATTTTTGAAAGGTAAGACGAGTACCGTTCGTTACAGTTTTATTGGAAAAATGAGACTGTTTGCCGTTTGATTTTGAGACCTCAGATTCATTACTGCACAGTCGGCGTGCTGACTCTATAATATTTTCTCTTTATGATCTGAACAAGCTTACGATATGAGACTTATTGAGAATGTTGTGCCGGGATATTTACAAGGAAACCATTTGTGTGTTTTTTTTTTTTTTTTTGGGGGGGGGGGGAGGTTGTGTTTAAGGGAGTGTACGTTTGTTAAGGGAAAATTATAAAAAAAAGTGAATAAAAAAGATTATTTCTGAGAAAAAAGATTCTAAATTTATTATTCTAATTGGTTGATTATGCTACTCAAGTCACATGCCTTACAACTAAAACATGTAACAGAATTATATATCAGAATTTACAAATGCTATGTAATATTGTCAAAAACTAAACTGAACACAGTTAAATATATTGAAATCTAAGTTTTAAATGTATTAATATGCTGATTCTGTCTAAAGAGAATTTACCAGGCTCGTTCTTAAGCGAATATTTTAAACAAAATGAATTTATAAATTTATTTAAAGAAAAAAATGTGTGGAAAGCGATTAACATTTGTCTAGAAAAATCTACGCAGCTGCCAACGAAAAAAATAAATATTGTGGAACAGGGGATGAATTAAGCCACTTGAACAAAATGGTATAGCTGGCTATGTAATCATGTGGTTGTAAATAAAAGCTGTATATATTATAATGTTTTAAAAGTATACTTAGAAATGTTTTTATTCATGTCTCATTTTGGTTTTCTAGTTCAAATAAAATGACCCGCGCTAGAAGTTAAATTTACCTGGTGTACCTTATAAAATCTAACTTTAATTTCGCATACAAATTATTAATGGAAATAAAATAAAAAATGACTGGAATGATGATACAAATAAGATTGGTTAATTATTATTAATTCAATAAAAAAATCCCTTTCAGCACAGTCTACAGGCGTAGGTAGATTTCAAAGTACATATTTCTTCGAGGAAATTGAAGAAACGTATATAATCTCCTGGACATTTTAAGAACTTAATGTAGCCCAAATAACATAATTTATATTCACCAATACTCAAAAAAGATAGAATTAACATTTTTTCATATTCCAAGCAAAGAAAATATTTAGAATTTTTTTCACTTAATGCTTCCAGCATTGAATATATGAAAGAATTTCATATGCCTACTAAGGTAGCTATGCAATTATTTTTGATTTTCAAACACTATTTTTGTCGTATAAATTTATTTAGGAGAAATTTTTATTTAAAGTCACATGAAAACGGTTAATAATAAATTTCAATGAATTTGATAGTAAGAAAGTTTTAATTTTTCTTAAATTTCTAATCCTGTTTTTACAGCAATAGTTTTTTTTTCATCAAAAATTGTTTCAGCAAAAGGTTTTAGATAAAGATGCGTCATTAAACAATAAACTATAGTGGATTCGAAAGTATTTATTTTAAAAACAGTAATGGCAATTTGTATTTTTACCTTTGCTATTTACACCCCATGCATTAATGGTTTGTAAGATCAAATATTGTTTCAGACAAAAGTGTTTAGATAAAAATTAAATTATTTGCAAAATAACCGAATGAATTCAATTTTGTGCCAAGAAGGGAGTTACGATTTTTCTTTTATCTAATCCTTTCAGTAACCGTTGTTCGTATGAAAATTATCAGACGAAAAATGTAGACAATATATTACGGTTTTACAGTAAACCAGAACGGATTTAACAGTATACGTGGTACGTAAATTATGATATTTTAAATTATTCATTATTTATTATTTCAACCCCTGTAAAAAGGTTCATCATTTTAAAATTGTTTCTGACAAATGTTTTAAATAAAAATTATAAGATTTACAAACAATTAGAACGGATTTGATAGTGCACCCACTAAGACAGTTATAATTTTTTTTAATTCTACCCCTTAGTTTTTCAACTCCTTTCAGCAATCGTTCATCTTATAAAAATTGTTTTAGACAAAATTTTTAGATTAAAATATAAGTTTAATAAATAATTCTTATGAATTCGTTGTTGTACCTACGAAGGAAGATATGATTGGTTTTGTCCTCCAAGCCTTGTTTTTTCAACTCTTTCAGTTATGGTTGGTCGTATCAAAAACGTATTCAGATACAAAATTTTGGTAATACTCCTGCGGGTTATTTTTAAATAATGGGAATTATAGCGATTTTTCTGTTTTCAAGAAACCTTCCCTTTTTCTATCTCTTTGGTTGGATATTGCACATTAACGAACTCGGCCGAGATTTTCCACTACTAGATTTTATGTATTAGTTTGGAAGTAATTTATCAGATATTGCGAAAGATATAATGTCTACAATATTTATATAAATACACATATAAACTTTTGAGTTGATTATGGTTTTGGGGTTATGGACCATGAAACGAAAAACTACTAAAATTTTCCCAAAAGTCACACCATGGTAACGGCTACAATATGTAGTATTTCTTTGAAATCTACCTAAAATGTAAATCAATTTACAGTAATAAATATTCAGTGCTAATATAAAAACTTTTATAAAATTAATTTTTAATTTCGTAAAATAATCCAGTTACATATAGGTAATTGAAAACGAAAATCAATGATTTTCCTGATTGTTTATCTAATTTATTATTATTTTTATTAAAAATAATATTTCAATCTATAATAGGAATAAATATATTATACGTGTGTGACGCTATACTCTATTATATAAATACACTTGAAAAAGTTTATAAACACAATGTATATAAGTAATATTCGCAATAAATGTATGTTTTAATTATATCTTCCTTTATTAAATATCAATCACTAAATTACATTGATTTAAAGTAAATATATAATTTTAATTTGTATGTTGCCTCTTTTTGTATGTATCTACCTTTATTCATCCTGTGAATATTTCGTTGCATGGTGCGCGCGGTCATGAAAATTGACCATCAACATTTTTTCATAACGCTCCGAAAGAAGTACAACTTCAAAAATTAAAATAAAGTTTTATTTTTCGATTTATAGCCAAAAATACTCTTCTTGACCACCCAGGACTGTATTAGCTTTACTCCCAACCCCATGGTTGAGGGTCCCAAACGTAGTTTCTGCTCCCCTGCGCACGGATCAATGCGGGGGCAGTTGCCCGCACTGTCCCTTGCTGTCCCGACGTCGCTGGGCCAGCTGGCAGACACACTGCTTGTTTGCGATGGCGGCCTGCGGTTGGCTGCCGAGAGGGGCTTGGCGGACGGGCCAAGTCCCGCGACAAACACTCCAGCGCCGGAAACCCTCATCGACTGACCTCATCTTCTGCACAACGGAAAAATTACCCCTCTTCCAGGGCCCATTTCTTTACACTAGGAAGGTCATAGTACCTACAGCCGCGATGTACTCATGTTCGCAAGGCTGAGCATTCCCAAGTTAAAGTGGTCGGGTCGACCTCAGTTTACTGTCCAATGGAACAAGTTTACTGTCCAATGGAACAAAAAAAAAAACACGTGAGGGAGTCTTTCAGTACTCACCAGAAATGTGCTACATCTAACCTCGGTAACGAGTAAATTAATGTGTTCTCATGTTGCAAATACTCTTATAATACGAATCCAGGTTTTTACACGAAATTTAACGTAAAATATTTTAAAATACGCCGAAGGCGATAAATATACAACCCAAATTGTGTTTTATACTACATTTTCGGATGCGAATCACACGTAGTTTTAGCACTCGCCGCTAGAATTCACAACCGGAGCAGTTACGTTGACTATTGAAACATTCGATTTGCAGAGTAAAATGTTAAGCTATATATTTAAATGGCTTTAATAAAAGCGAAAAGGACCTAAAAAAATAGTGAACATAGGTTTTGGACCTAACTTTCAACAAGGAATTTTAATTAAATGCTGCACATCTATTTAAAATTAGTTTAGCTGTAATAAAATGTATTTTTTCTTTGTATTTGTTAATTTGGTTTGCCCCATTCTCCACAAGCGAAAGCACTGTGGTGGTTATACTTCTCCGTTCTTGACTTCCATCGTGGCCACGAAATTATTTATCAAATGCCTAATGCTGAGAGTTAAGATGTTACGCATCAAAATAAAATAAAACACCAACTTAATTGTAAACTTTGTTTAAAAAATTATATCTCATAATAATTTCACTTCATCACTCTAGAGTTAGAGTTATCTAAGTGAAATAGAGTACACGAGGGATAGGAGACGCAAAGTATGTTAGAATTCTGGTAATAAATTTAAGGTTGGATAATATTCACAGAAAAAAACATGAAAATAGTATGTTTTCAAACTATATTTATTTGATTTACCCAAAAAATCTAACCGAACGTAAAAGACCGTTGAAAAAAATTTGTACTACTTTAAATGTACTTAATGTAAACTAGCGAAATGTTAAAACGTTTGACAATATGAAAAACTTTCCTTAAATATTTCTTCATTTTAATTAAAGTTGAAACATTTCTTTGAATATCACAATGCTGGCTTAACAGCATGGCCGTCTCTGGAATTTAAAGTTTTTTTTTTGGGGGGGGGGAGGACATAAAAGAAAGTTATTTAAATGCTAGTACCTCCGTCGAGTTTCCGTTTGAACCACATTTTAGTTGATGGGACTATTCGTGGTAAATGAGCAAATTTGGTGCGGATCAATCATCATTTTCTTTACACCTGCCTCTCCCACAGACCATATTTGTAGCCAGAAGTACCCCAAAAGTCTGTTTTTCACCCAGATGGAGCCTAAAAGGCTACATTTGCAGGCAGATGAAGCCTACAAGAATATACTGTACTCAGGCTACAAGGCTGTAAAGCTAAATTTTATGAAGTCAGTTGGAGAAATATTCGATTATGTTTAACCAAATGATACAAATGTAGACTTACACTGTAATTGACGCTGTACGTCTTACAGCACCTTAGCACGGTTTTAGAAGAATATTTAAGTCATTGCACGTCATAAATTAAAAGAAGGTCAAGTTATGATGCAGCATTCATAAATTGAATCATGAACTCAGATAATAAACTTAGAGCAACATTCAACTCAAACACGTCACACATGTACTGAAATGCACTACTGAATAATTGTCTGAAACTATATCACTTTACTTACCTATTTTGGAATGCTAATTGGACCGAAGATTGTCCTGCGGCGGTCACTGGCTGCAGTAAATCTATCTAATTATTCGTCCAGTTTGAGAAGGTCCAGCTAATCTTGATGTGTGCGGCAGATGATAACATTATTTAATCGTTCTTGAGTCATGCTGTTTCTCATATATGTTTTAGTCTTCACTGGGAGCTAAAGCTCCGTCGAGCTTCGCATGAAAAGCAGGTTTCCACAACCAAAATGTGCACTAAGTTTACAACATTCTTAAACATAGACCTTACTTCTGGTGAAATATTTCGTAATATATTAGGAACATCATTGACATATTAAACACTATTCCTCTGTAGAACCGTTGTCACCTTAACTAAATATTATGCAATATATATTTGTGTAGAATTTTTAAGTAGATTGATAAGGTTTTATTCGTCCATACTTGATAACAATGTATCTTATAATTGCCGAAGGTGCAAGAGATCAGACTGAGCAAATGTTGATTCTAGACCTTTCAGGGCTGCATCAATCATGGCAAAATATTATTTTCTCAAATAGGCATTGATGTCTTCAGGAACCCAATGTTCTCCTTGTCCTGTGTACTTACTTGGTATTCTCTTCATTCTTGACAATAAAAATGGGATTAAAATTACATTGTTATATTTTGTCATTCGCAGCTTGCATTATTTTCTCAAAAATGTATTTGTTGCGAAGGTTTTGAATACTTTCTGAAACAATTTCAACAGCCTTAATCAATCCCTATACAGGTTGTTGCCGACTATAAAATAACTTATTAAGAAGCTCCAACATGCCAATTATTTTCTGCACTAATAATAGACCCAATAGGGTTGTGCCGCATTAGAAGTGGACCAATAGACCAGAAGCACTTGTAAGCTACTTTTCAGTTTCAGAAATTTCTTGTAATATTTCTAGTATGATATCATATATATGTACAATTTTTCGAATGTCGATACCTATATGCAACCATCTTTTAGGGCAGAGCGTATTTAATTTATTGGTATTACCTACTGGACCTTCAGATTTAGATTCCACTACAGAAATAAACCTTCTTTGTGCTTTAAATGACTGAGAAAACAATACACCTAATTCATGAGCACATTTCATTGCATTTTTATAACAGGCAGAGACTTTGCAACTTTCACTTATCACAAGATTCACACAGTGAGCACCACAATGTACAAATAGTGCTAATGGCTGCCTTGTTTTAATTACCGATTGCACTCCATTATATATACCTCTCATATTGGCAGCTCCAGCGTCTGTCCCTAAAGCATACTGACGGGTAGATTAGTTAATACATCCAATATAGCAGATGCTACAGCCCTACCTGTTGTGTCTGTTGTGCTGTAAAGTCATCGAAAACTTTCATGTGGTTCAAGATCCGCTTCTACCCAGCGAATGCAGATACTTATTGTCTCAACACCAATTATATCTCGGGTACCGTCGCAGATAAGGGAAAATATTCGAAGATCTTTTGAACGATCACAGATACAAATACACCTAACTATTTCATTTGCCATCATCTCATTCTTAATTTCTTCTGAAGTAAACTTCTCTCTCTGTTTGTTCATCCACACATTCAGTGCATTAACGTTCTCTGATCGCAGATTTAATAAGCACTGTAGGTTTCCACTGTTTGACTCAGGTCCCCTTATTGCCAAACATTGCCTCCCTAAAAATCTAATATAGCTAATAATTTTTGAACAAATTCTTTAGCTATTTTCTGTTCTTGTTGTATAGCAGAACTTACTTGCATTTCGATAGGCTGACTTTAACTGACGATAACTTAAAACAGCTTGTTTATGGGAATAAGATTTTTCGTGAACACGAAATCTTTCCATAGTTTTCTTCCAATTCTTGAAAGCGACCGTAGTGAAGGAACTCTCCAATTTCTTCACAAGTATTTTGTCTGAATTTAAATGGCAATATCGATTGCAGTAGAAACAAATAATACCGCCCACGTTTAGTTCAATACTTAGCCATTTTAAGTCTTTGAACCACTAAATCAGAAACTGCAGGGTTCGTCCTTTCTGGTTTTGAACAGGAAAGTTATCTGGGAGTTGAATTGGCTGATTTGGATACATATTCTTATCTGCGTCACTAAAAGTAACACCAGAGTGAGCACTTTCAGTTTCAGGAACATTCTGCACTGAAGTTCGTCCATCAACATTACTTTTATATTCATTATTTGTGAACTTGACAATTCTTTGTCACATTTACGCATTTTAATTTTAGTAATAAACTTATCCATGTTTTCGTTAATGTATACAACAACACTTAAATACACGGGGAATTAAAAACTCAACCACTCCGACAGTAGGAAGATTTGTAACTGGCATATTGCCGTGTGTATTTGAGGACTGAAGGTTACCAGAAAAAAACATGTTCCTGGAACTTACAGTTAGCGACAGCAGTTCCAAAACTTATCAAAGTTCACACTCTAAAAATGTTATATTTTTCATAAGAAAATGGAATTTACAAAGCTCCACCTTATAGTTTTACAAAAAAATGTCCACAAGGTTTCCAAGTAAAATTACAAAAATATTTCATGTGCACAATTGGAATATGCAATGTTTATTGAACTCTCTTAGTACTTAAATTGTTTCTGTTTAATAGAATAGGGTTGATTAATTCTTAACATTTCCCATAAGGAAACATGAATCGTCAACTCTGCTTACCAATAACCAAATGAAAAATCTTTTAATATTGAGAAGGTTCCGATGGTGAGTTGGTCTCGAAGATGCAGTCACTAACTGTAAGTTCCAGAAACGTGATTTTCTGGCGCCCTTCAGTCTGCTCATACACACACAAGCTAGCCGGCCATATTATCAATTGAATTGACTAAATTCATGTTTTATTTAGCAAATTATGAACATTAGTACACTAATTTATTTAACAAATATACGTACGTTAAGTATAAAATGTCTGTTTATTTCCAAACTATGCTATGTATGTAATTTTTGTTTGACACCTGATCTATTACTATATGTCATCACTGTAAAAAAATGTATTTTATAAACATAAAAATAGTATAAATAAAACTACTGTATGTGCTTGGAAATATTCGGGGGAGAGGGACATGTCTCCCACGTCCCCCCACCAGAGACGACCGTGATTAGCAGAATAAACGCAATTAAATCATTAAAACAGAAATGCAAATTTTTTATTATTTGTTTGCATTATTCGTGCCTATAGACTACTACCTGTTTGAATGTATCGATAATTCATTCAGTCTTGTTACGTGAGCACTAATTCAGTTTATGTTGGTTTATAATTGGTTAATTAAGACTTCATTGGAGATGGTAATCAAAGCAACTTTGGCAATTTGAAAACATTGGAAAAATTTACATTGTTTGTAGTTAAACTTACTTGAATGAATACACGTAAGATAACTGGTCTATATGCATAGCACTGAAGTCTGAAAGCTATCACCAGAAGCTATGGTACAAAGGGACTCAGGAAGATACGTCCCCGCGCGTATTAAAGAGCTTAAGTGCATGCTATATATCGAGCCTTGCCGTTAGGAGGGCGTAAATGAACAATGGCCTCCAAGGTCGGACCCCTGGGTCCTCGACGTGAAACACGCCCTCGGAGAAACTTCCTGCGCCCCCTAAGCCCACAGCAGATGTGGCTGTAACGTGCCCTTGGGACTCCATTTTGGACATTGTGAAGTTTACAACGTTTCCTGACTGCAATTTCTTCAGTCGGAAAAGTAGTTTTCTTGGAAAGAGTAGAATTTATGGTTCTCATTCTGACACATTTGGAATGCCACAAAAACACAGCATAAAGAAAACACTCGAACCAGGATTATACAAACTAATTTTAAAAATATTTCGATAAACTGAAATGTTAAAATCACAAAAATCTATAATGAGTACTTTGAACTATTGACTTTGTTAAAACAGTAGAACAGCTGAATCCACTATCTTCAAATTTAGTTGCGTATGCAGAGAACAGGCTATTTGTTTTACCTTAAAAATTTATTTCACTAACCTCTATGCTCTCTTAGTGATCACGGCACGTCCTTAAATAAAACAAATTTAGTGATTCAAGGAAATAATTGTTAACAAAGCTGTTTTGAAAGTTATGAGACGCAAGAAGAGAGGATAAAAATAAATCGACCTCATGTACGCCTAAGATAAAGCTAAAACAAGTTAAAACTAAAATTTCTGATAGTCCCTTCAGTTCAGTCTCACCAATTCATGATAAAACATGTTATATCACTGTGAAGAACTTTTGAATGTGACAATGACGTATTTGCATGTAACGAGTATCGAAATATCGCAAGGTCATTGTCCCCTAAATTTATGGATTGATAATGGCGTGGTGTGAGAACTCGTTTGAATGAAGATCAAACAATAACGAGCCGATAAAGATCTGTTATTAGCGATAAGGGGCATCGTATACATAAACACAGGACTTCAAACAATTCCAAGTTGTTTACCGTTCACTACATTTGCGCGTGATTAAATTGTCAAAATATTTAAGTTCAGAAATTTTTGTTTTTATTATCTTTTTGCCTACCTTTGCCACGTAGTGGGACAAGAGTAGCTACATATATATAGTATTTTGGTATTGAACAATATTTAAATAATATTTTATTACTTCAAAATACTTTCCTAAGATTTATTTATTATCTTACCCAATTAGGTAGTTTGTATCATGCATCCACACTCGATTAAAATGATCAGAGTAAATATACGAAAAGTACTCTTAAATAAAATATACAGCGAATTTCTTGAATTGACGGGAAATGTGTACAATTAGCCACGGGAAACTTTATGATGTATTCACAAAGCCTAAACCCTTTCAAGTCCTCAAGCAATACACTCTTCTGCCTTCCAGTTGATGTGCACATCTTTTTTCAAATGTCCATTCAAATAGTTGTATTTTTTACTGTGTTTGGCCTGCACACTCACCAACTCTCCACAACTCCGGGCCCTCTCACACACGAACAGGCCAGCTGCCTGTTCGGACTGCTCAGCCTGTTTGAACGAACTGAAAGTTTAGACCGAACTGAAGCCTTTTTCCCATACAATCAGTCTTGTAATTGGATTTGCTGTTTTATCTATCGTTTCATCCTAGAATGTGGAAGAAACTTATTTTTTGCATTTGCAGTTGCACTTTCAGTAAGATAAAAGGAATAAAATAGCAAATCAACCAAAAAGTATAAACAATGATGACTGCCACGACACTCAGCTGATGGACTGATGCACTCATTGTTTGGACGGACGGACAGTTTGGAATGGCGAGACGCTGCTCCCAAAAACTAGGCAGTTCGGACTGCGAGCTCTCTAGCTCACAATCCGATTTGATGGGAAGCCATCAGCTCGTAGGTACATCAGTTCCAACTGATCAGTCCACCGTCCTTGCACACACACACACGACAGTTTCGACTGCTCAATTCTGACTGTCCGGACTGATCGTGTGTGAGTGCCTTAATATTTGTATTAGTTTGCGTCAAATAATGCATCGTTAGAGTTCTGAAGTCATGTATTTGTGCTTTTTGCGGATTGTGATATTGTTTTAACATAATTTGTTGCTCCAGTAAAGAATTTATTTTTATTTTGTTGTACAGATTTCAAATAACTGAGGGAAGATCACAAATAAAATTGATTTTTTAACTACATTCAAATTTATTATTTTAAATGCACAAAATTCACAAAAAAGCATAAACAGGTTTGGGAAAGTGACTGATACACATAATTGTAAGAAAGAAAAGTTGAGAGTATTATATGATCATATATAGTCAAGTAATCCTAACACGTTGCTTAAAATTAATTAAATGTTAATTCAATTTACTGATGAGTCGTGGTAAAAATTGTAACGGTTAAATGTATCCAATTTAGTAACTAACAAAAATTTATATATTCTAGCTGTTTAGTGTGTAAACAAAATCCCACCAAAAACATTCTGTAAAAAAATTAGCTAATTCTCGATGGAGCTGCTTGTTTATCTCTAAAAAGTAATGAAATCTAGACAAAGTCGCGCCAAGTCTAAGGTTTCTTACTGAGATTTTTTTAATATTATAGTTAATGTTGTGTGACTTGGCCGTTGAACATTCTTTATACGTTAGTGGGTACAAGTAAATTTTGTTTACACGTAATGTTATATCTGTTTGTTAAGCGAGAGTAGTATATGAATGGGGCTCCGGAAACAGGCTTTAAGACTGTGGTGCCTGTGGTGACACCCGCCATCTTGGATTGTGACGTCACGGCGGCCATCTTAGATGGTTGTAACCTTGACCTTTGACCTTAACCTTGACCCCGGCAGCCATTTTGGATCCGTCATCTTGGATTAGCGTAACGGGACACAGCGTAACGGGACACAGCGTAACGGGACACCGCGTAACGGGACACAGCGTAACGGGACACCGCGTAACGGGACAAGTAGATCACGACAGCCATCTTGGATCCGCCATTTTGGATGACGTCATTTGGTTTTATAGAAAATTCCAGCCTTGTGTTTTCCGCCATTTTGGATGATGACGTCACCGTTGCAATTTTCGTTACGTCCGCCATCTTGAAAATCCGCAATTTTTATGTTAGAAAATCGGGAAAAATTTTAAAAATCATTAAAAAAATTATTTAATCGAATAAATAATAAAAATCTTAAAAAACACTGTTGCAGTTATCGTTACGGTCGCCATCTTGGATTATATAAATGTTGCATATTTCGTTACACCCGCCATCTTGGTTGAGTACTATACCATCGTTACACTTTATGTTACGACTACCATATTGGATCCTTTTAATGTTGCAATTATCGTTATAGTCGCCATCTTAAAATTTAGACGCCATCTTGAAAATCCATAAATTTAATGCTAGAGATTCGGGAAAAAATTCAAAAATCATTAAAGAGAATAACTAATCGAATTAAATAATAAAAAATACTTAAAACACTTTTTCGTGATGGCCGCCATCTTAAAATCACCCGCTGGAGGTTACCATCTTGTTTTCGTCCGCTAGATTGTGCTGATACCATGTTGGTATAATTATCTGGTCACCATACCTTTGTCCTCAACTGCTGACATTGAACTTTGACCTTGAACTTTGACCTTGACCTTGAACTTTGACCTTGACCTTGAAATTTGACTTTGACCTTGACCTTGAAGTTTGACCTTGACCTTGAAATTTGACCTTGACCTTGGCATCAAAATTTGACCTTGACCTTGGTATTGAAATTTGACTTTGTCCTTGTCGACCATCATGGATCCGACATTTTATGTTCAGTACATGCTACCAAGAGCTACCACCTGCCGGAGTACACCATCTTGTGTGTGTACTTGTATTATGGAGTACATTTCCATCTGGATAATTTTATTCTAACCCGCTACAGTGCAGTAATCATTTATTACCGAGGTGCCCCCGCCATCTTGAAATTCGACCGACATCTTGAAATCATGAAATAATGTAGCTATAAAAGCGGGAAAAAAATCAAAAATTCATTAAATAAATCACTCATTAACTTACATTTTGATTCGATCCGCCCCAGTCCTTGGTTCGATCCCTGAATGATGCAAAACATTTAATTTTATATAAAAAATATTAATTTCAATAAACCATGTTTAAAATTCTTAAAAAGACTTTAAATCCTCTACTACCATCTTCCTATCAGACATCAAGACCACCATATTAGAAATTCGTAATTGTAATGCTAGAGATTCGGGAAAAAGTTCAAAATTCATTAAATAAATTTGTAATTTTTATACTGATTGATTAGATCGACTAAGGTCCTTAGTTCGATTCCTGGCCGATACAAATCAACTTTAATTTTAAAAAAGTACCAGAAAAGTGTAAGGTTCGAGAAATAAAACACCTCAAAGTCTTTTACAAACATAATATTTATTACACAATTTCTATTCTACTACAGAATCACTTGCGAAAGCCAGCAATCTTATAAACATTTAGCCCTGCATAGACGTGCAACGACTACTTCTTAGCTCCAAATGGCTCCAAATGCTCCAAACGACTCCAAATGCTCCAAATGTCTCCAAAAGGCTCCAATTGTTTTAAAAGGCTCCAATTGCTCCAAATGTCTCCAAATGACTCCAAATGCTCGAAATGGCTCCAAATGCTCCAATCGGCTCCAAATGCTCCAAATGTCTCCAAAAGGCTCCAAATGCTTCAAAAGGCTCCAAATGCTCCAAAAGGCTCCAAATGCTTCAAAAGGCTCCAATTGTTCCAAGAGCTTCATCTTCAATTGGTTCCAACTGATTCCAATTACTTTTCTTATCGAACATGGTATGATTAATAACATGTATTTATTAGTATACATTTTGACTGGCAGTGGTAACGTATTTTGCACCTTTAATTTATAAGTTTTATTTATAAATCAGATTTCGATAAATGGTAGATACCATTTGGAAAGAAAATATATATATTTATCTTCAAGTTTATACACATAAATTTAATTTAAGCCATTATTGTATGTAGCCAGCTTCCCTCAGTTTTTTGAGTATGAAGGATATTTCTTTAATGTTCGAATAGTTTCCCACACAAAGCGATCCATGTAGTAGTCGTAGCCTGTCAACCAATATGTTAGGATCTTCCCATGAGGTATAATCAATCTCTTCTGCTGCGTTCATCATCCTTGCATGTTTATAATAAATATTATTATCTCTGGTGTCTTTCGTTTTAACACCATCCTCAAGGTCACTTTCGTCATCGTGCCAGTGATTATCACAAGCTTGATCAGGATAATTAATTTTATTACGACGTTTCCATCGTTTTGGTCTCAAACCACCATCACAGTCTTCGCTCTTGCATGCTTTTGGTGCTTCAGCACAGTACTCAATCATGTCAGCCTTAGATGTGTCAGCACAGTCTTCGTTCATGCCAGCTTCTGATGTGTCACCACAGTCTTCAAACATGTCAGCACTACAAACTTGATCAGGATAATTTATTTTATTACGTCGTTTCCATCGTTTTGGTATCAGACCGCCATCACAGTCTTCGATCTTGCCTGCTTTAGGTGCTTCAGTACAGTAATCAATCATGTCAGCCTCATATGTGTCACCACAATCTTCAATCATGCCCGCTTCAGATGATTCATCAAAGTCTTCGACCTTGTAAGCTTCAGATGGTTCTCCATCTTTCTCATGTTCATGGAGACGACTAGATATTGGAGTAAATATATTTTCATTTCTAATGTGGTTACAACTTCCTTCGTTTGTTTTAAATTTTAAATTATTATCTTGATTTAGATCAGTAATTTTAGCATTAGCTTTTTCGCCTTCATTCCTCTTCCGCGATGTTGTAACCCAGTCTTCGTTATCTTTATTCATCTTAATTGTACAGGTCTTGTAATGTCTATCCAAGTAATATCTTCTACCAAAGGATTTCTGACACTGACTGCAATGAAATGATTTTTGACAAGGACCCAAATTACACTCGCTTCTCTCATGTCGTTTAGCATTCTTTCTCAAGGTAAACACCTTGCTACAGTATCTACAGTGATGACGTTTCGATACAGCAACAAATCCCGAATCAGGATTCATATTAGTTACTGAGACTAATGCTAGATGCAAACTAAGAGTTTTAAATTAGATATATTACTTAAATAGAATTTTTTAATTATTTCATCAGCGAGAATTAATTTATCTCATTCAAAGGTACTTGTTGCAAGTAGTTCTGCTTTTCAATAACATATGTCGTCACATGTTACTTGCAGGTAAATAATATTTAGTTCTTTTATGCGGGATGCGGGATGCTCACTAACGATCGCAATAGAACAATGGCTTCGCTAGACTCCAAGGAGAAGGAAGTACGTCCATCCTGTTAGTGCTTCTTAGATTTCTCAGAGATAATTTGACTGAGTAATGATATATATATTTTTTTAAATTTCCACCTGATAAAAATATTACAAGTGATGATTAAGTAGCAGAAGTTCACTAATTATATATGCAACCTTGAATAAAAAATGACATGCTTCATTAAGTAAAAAAATCCTTCATGCAGAGATAAATTCCTCATCAGTAACCAGAAGCACTCGGAGAAAACCATCAGATGTCTAGTCAGGAATAATCAGAAGCACCCAGAGAAAACCATCAAAATATTGTTAAGAATAATCAGGAGCACACGGAGAAATCCACCATAATACTGTCAATAATAAACGGGAGCACACGGAGAAAACCGCCATAATATTGAGAAGAATAATCGGAAGCACACGGAGAAAACCGCCACAAGTTTTCTTTGATATCATAAAATATCAGGAAAATAATAATAAAAATAAAAAAATTTAAAATTTAAAAAAATAAAATAAAATAATACATAAAATTCTGGCTTGTACTAGAACTATATCTTTGTTCAACAATGAGAAGTTCACAAGCTAGCAGAATCTGTTTATGTATTTTTTTATTTTATTTTTTTAAATTTTTTATTACTTTTTTTTATTTTTATTATTTTTTTTCCCTGAAATTTTATGATATCAAAGAAAACTTGTGGCGGTTTTCTCCGTGTGCTTCCGATTATTCTTGTCAATTTTATGGCGGTTTTCTCCGTGTGCTCCCGTTTATTCTTGACAGTATTATGGTGGATTTCTCCGTGTGCTCCTGATTATTCTTAACAATATTTTGATTGTTTTCTCTGGGTGCTTCTGATTATTCCTGACTAGACATCTGATGGTTTTCTCCGAGTGCTTCTGGTTACTGATGAGGAATTTATCTCTGCATGAAGGATTTTTTTACTTAATGAAGCATGTCATTTTTTATTCAAAGTTGCATATAATTAGTGAAATTCTGCTACTTAATCATCACTTGTAATATTTTTAATCAGGTGGAAATTTAAAAAAATATATATATCATTACTCAGTCAAATTATCTCTGAGAAATCTAAGAAGCACTAACAGGATGGACGTACTTCCTTCTCCTTGGAGTCTAGCGAAGCCATTGTTCTATTGCGATCGTTAGTGAGCATCCCGCATCCCGCATAAAAGAACTAAATATTATTTACCTGCAAGTAACATGTGACGACATATGTTGTTGAAAAGCAGAACTACTTGCAACAAGTACCTTTGAATGAGATAAATTAATTCTCGCTGATGAAATAATTAAAAAATTCTATTTAAGTAATATATCTAATTTAAAACTCTTAGTTTGCATCTAGCATTAGTCTCAGTAACTAATATGAATCCTGATTCGGGATTTGTTGCTGTATCGAAACGTCATCACTGTAGATACTGTAGCAAGGTGTTTACCTTGAGAAAGAATGCTAAACGACATGAGAGAAGCGAGTGTAATTTGGGTCCTTGTCAAAAATCATTTCATTGCAGTCAGTGTCAGAAATCCTTTGGTAGAAGATATTACTTGGATAGACATTACAAGACCTGTACAATTAAGATGAATAAAGATAACGAAGACTGGGTTACAACATCGCGGAAGAGGAATGAAGGCGAAAAAGCTTATGCTAAAATTACTGATCTAGATCAAGATAATAATTTAAAATTTAAAACAAACGAAGGAAGTTGTAACCACATTAGAAATGAAAATATATTTACTCCGATATCTAGTCGTCTCCATGAACATGAGAAAGATGGAGAACCATCTGAAGCTAACAAGGTCGAAGACTTTGATGAATCATCTGAAGCGGGCATGATTGAAGATTGTGGTGACACATATGAGGCTGACATGATTGAGTACTGTACTGAAGCACCTAAAGCAGGCAAGATCGAAGACTGTGATGGCGGTCTGATACCAAAACGATGGAAACGACGTAATAAAATAAATTATCCTGATCAAGTTTGTAGTGCTGACATGTTTGAAGACTGTGGTGACACATCAGAAGCTGGCATGAACGAAGACTGTGCTGACACATCTAAGGCTGACATGATTGAGTACTGTGCTGAAGCACCAAAAGCATGCAAGAGCGAAGACTGTGATGGTGGTTTGAGACCAAAACGATGGAAACGTTGTAATAAAATTAATTATCCTGATCAAGCTTGTGATAATCACTGGCACGATGACGAAAGTGACCTTGAGGATGGTGTTAAAACGAAAGACACCAGAGATAATAATATTTATTATAAACATGCAAGGATGATGAACGCAGCAGAAGAGATTGATTATACCTCATGGGAAGATCCTAACATATTGGTTGACAGGCTACGACTACTACATGGATCGCTTTGTGTGGGAAACTATTCGAACATTAAAGAAATATCCTTCATACTCAAAAAACTGAGGGAAGCTGGCTACATACAATAATGGCTTAAATTAAATTTATGTGTATAAACTTGAAGATAAATATATATATTTTCTTTCCAAATGGTATCTACCATTTATCGAAATCTGATTTATAAATAAAACTTATAAATTAAAGGTGCAAAATACGTTACCACTGCCAGTCAAAATGTATACTAATAAATACATGTTATTAATCATACCATGTTCGATAAGAAAAGTAATTGGAATCAGTTGGAACCAATTGAAGATGAAGCTCTTGGAACAATTGGAGCCTTTTGAAGCATTTGGAGCCTTTTGGAGCATTTGGAGCCTTTTGAAGCATTTGGAGACTTTTGGAGACATTTGGAGCATTTGGAGCCGATTGGAGCATTTGGAGCCATTTCGAGCATTTGGAGTCATTTGGAGACATTTGGAGCAATTGGAGCCTTTTAAAACAATTGGAGCCTTTTGGAGACATTTGGAGCATTTGGAGTCGTTTGGAGCATTTGGAGCCATTTGGAGCTAAGAAGTAGTCGTTGCACGTCTATGCAGGGCTAAATGTTTATAAGATTGCTGGCTTTCGCAAGTGATTCTGTAGTAGAATAGAAATTGTGTAATAAATATTATGTTTGTAAAAGACTTTGAGGTGTTTTATTTCTCGAACCTGACACTTTTCTGGTACTTTTTTAAAATTAAAGTTGATTTGTATCGGCCAGGGATCGAACCAAGGACCTTAGTCGATCTAATCAATCAGTATATAGATTACAAATTTATTTAATAAATTTTGAACTTTTTCCCGAATCTCTAGCATTACAATTACGAATTTCCAATATGGTGGTCTTGATGACTGATAGGAAGATGGTAGTAGAGGATTTAAAGTCTCTTTAAGAATTTTAAACATGGTTTATTGAAATTAATATTTTTTATATAAAATTAAATGTTTTGCATCATTCAGGGATCGAACAAAGGACTGGAGCGGATCGAATCAATATGTAAGTTAATGAGTGATTTATTTAATGAATTTTTGATTTTTTCCCGCTTTTATAGCTACATTATTACATGATTTCAAGATGTCGGTCGAATTTTAAGATGGCGGGGGCACCTCGGTAATAAATGATTACTGCACTGTAGCAGGTTAGAATAAAATTATCCAGATGGAAATGTACTCTATAATACAAGTACACACACAAGATTGTGTACTCTGGCAGGTGGTAGCTCCTGGTAGCATGTTTTGAACTTAAAATGTCGGATCCATGATGGTCGACAAGGAAAAAGTCAAATTTCAAGGACAAAGTCAAATTTCAATGCCAAGGTCAAGTTCAAATTTCAAGGTCAAGGTCAAATTTCAAGGTCAATGTCAAATTTCAAGGTCAAAGTCAAAGTTCAAGGTCAAAGTCAAAGTTCAAGGTCAAAGTCAAAGTTCAAGGTCAAGGTTAAAGTTCAAGGTCAAAGTTCAATGTCAACAGTTGAGGACAAAGGTATGGTGACCAGATAATTATACCAACATGGCATCAGCACACTCTAGCGGACGAAAACAAGATTCTTACCTCCAGCGGGTGATTTCAAGTTGGCGGCCATCACGAAAAAGTGCTACGGTGGTTTTATGGATTTTTAATTATTTAATTCGATTAGTTAATTTTTTTAATGATTTTTAAGTTTTTCCCGAATCTATAGCATTAAAATTACGGATTTTCAAGATGGCGTCTAAATTTTAAGATGGCGACCATAACGATAATTGCAACATTAATAGGATCCAATATGGTGGTTGTAACATAAAGTGTAACGATGGTATAGTACTCAACCAAGATGGCGGGTGTAACGAAATATGCAAAATTTATATAATCCAAGATGGCGACCGTAACGATAACTGGAACAGTGGTTTTTAAGATTTTTATTATTTATTCGATTAAATAATTTTTTTAATGATTTTTAAAATTTTTCCCGATTTTCTAACATAAAAATTGCGGATTTTCAAGATGGCGGACGTAACGAAAATTGCAACGGTGACGTCATCATCCAAAATGGCGGAAAATACAAGGCTGGAATTTTCTAGAAAACAAAATGACGTCATTCAAAATGGCGGATCCAAGATGGCTGTCGTGATATACTTGTCCCGTTACACTGTGTCCATTTACGCTGTGTCCCGTTACGCTGTGTCCCGTTACGCTGTGTCCTGTTACGCTGTGTCCCGTTACGCTCATCCTAGATGGCGGATCCAAAATGGCCGCCGGGATCAAGGTCAAAGGTCAAGGTCACAACCATCCAAGATGGCCGCCGTGACGTCACAATCCAAGATGGCGGGTGTCACCACAGGCCCCACAGCCTTAAAGCCTGTTTCCGGAGCCCTATTCATATACTACTAGCGAGATAATAGCTTATACTGGTATTGGTAATTGGACGCTAGTGTATCATTTTAGGCTGTTGTTGATTGTGCAACACATGTATTCAGCATTGACAATGCTGACTTCTGCTCTCTTCTTTTTGGAGCGTCAAATCGACCACCGATCTAACATAAAATAGACGTACAGAAGGACTTCTATCAATGATTAGAAGTCCGTCTGTACTGGAAATAATTTTTTTAACTGTTTGTTTCAGGCTCGCCTACACATAAGTATTATTGAAATACGCAGCTTTATCAAGCCTACAATTGACTGGTTATTGAATCAACGTTTTCCAAATGACAATTTTCCATCGTCAATGGGTAGCGGTTCTGGCGACAGATTGGTGCAATTGTGTCATGGAGCACCTGGTTTTGTACCCTTGTGTTCTCTTCAACGGCCAAGTCACACAACATTAAATATATTAATAAAAAAATCTCAGTATGAAACCTTAGACTTGGTACGACTTTGTCTAGATTTCATTACTTTTTAGAGTTAAACGAGCAGCTCCATCGAGACTTGGCTAATTTTTTACAGAATGTTTTTGGTGGGATTTCACTTCTTTTTGTAGAAACGTGGGCATATTGATTTATTTTATTAGATTTTCTTATTTGACACTTTTTTTTTCTTTTAAGAGAATTTTTTTTATTATTACAAATCATTCTTTTCTTTTTTTCCGGTTCTGATCCTTGTAAAGTAGCAACAGTTTTTCGTATTGCCCATTCGCGTTCATTATTTTTTTCTTTTAGATGGTTTAGACGGTTTAGTTTCTGAAAGATCGGCGCGGTATTTACGCCTAAATCTCACGAAATAATAAGCGAAATCAATGAAATGCAAATAATCCCTCCTAATCCCTAGCAAACGTTTTCAAGCGCAGCAGAAGAATGTCGTAAACGACTGTAACGTGGCCGGTTGCCACTTCACAATATAAGGTTATCAGAAAAACAAACGTAAGCGCGTTTTAAAATACAGTCAGCGCCATCTAGCGACGTGTGCAGGTATCACTGCTACTCTTAGTCCAATGACTTATATTTTGACCAAATTTTGAGCGAAATTATTTAATAATTTAGTGTAATTTGTTTATTTAATTTGTGCAATGTTCGAGTAGAATAAAGTTAATCGTTCGACTATTTATTCTTGCAAACTTGTAAGTATAAGTATAAAAGCCAGTCTAGTCTTATCCAGAGTTTTCCTTTAATTTTATTTATATGCGTATTAAAAGCAGAAGGGGAGGCATTCGCCCAGCAGTGGGAAGAAATAGGCTATATTAAATTAGATGTGTCCCACTACGCTGGATTTTTGCAATGACAGTCGATTTTTTTATGTACCAATAGTAGAAGGGGGCATTACCATATCTCTAATACAGCTGAGACAAGCTGAGGGTTCTTCATCAGATACTTCAGACCTTCGATTTTTGACTTCAAATGAAGATGCAAACAAAGTTGAATATTTTTTGTAAATGCGGTATGTCGATCTATGATAGTTTTGTTGGGCACTTGTGTTTTCAAATAAGGGTCACCAGGTACTCTAGATCTTCGATTATCCTAGTTTTTATAAATTTCCCTTTATGTTGCCATTAAACCCTAACTCTGTACCAAATTTCAGCTCTCTGAGTTTATGGGATGTACTAGTTCTATTCTGATGATTATGAGTGAGTGAGTGAGTGAGTGAGTGTCATAAATGCGAAACTTTGCATTCGCTTAACTTCGGAACTAAATGACCTACAGACTTGAAATTTTATTTTAAGTATGTGATTTTATAGCTTACTGGATGACGAAAATTTCTGCGTTCTGGTCTTATCCAGAGGTTCTCAAATAGGGGCCTGAAAAGGCGGCTAAATGGTTCCAGTGAAGGTTGGTACGGCAGTGTTTGCTTCGCGCTCATGTATTTGTGCTTTTTGCGGATTGTGATATTGTTTTAACATAATCTGTTGCGCCAGTAAAGAATTTTTTTTTGTTGTACAGATATCAAATAACTCAAGGAAGATCACAAATAAAAATAATGTTTTAACTACATTCAAATTTATTATTTTAAATGCACAAAATCCCCAAAAAAGCATAAACAGGTTTGGGAAAGTGACTGATACACATTATTGTAAGAAAGAAAAGTTCAGAGTATTATTTGATCATATATAGTCAAGAAATCCTAACACGTTGCTTAAAATTAATTCTATGTTAATTCAATTTACTGATAAGTCGTGGTAAAAATTGTAACGGTTAAATGTATCCAATTTAGTCACTAATTTTTTTTTATATATTCTAGCTGCATAATGTGTAAACAAAATAATATTGCATCATTACAAACCGTCGTGTTACCTTGGCAACATGCCTTACTTTCTTTTACGCACTTACTAAGCCGTTTAAATTATTATGAGGTCACAGCTGCAAGAACTATTTAAAAAATTTCTTATTTAATTAAGTAAATAAACAATTAAATTTTTTCAGGCAAAAAAAATCATTAAAATCTAGCATTCAAATAGAATTTACATGTCAAACACACTAAGAATATTGACAGCTTTCAAAATGTTGTCACGTATGAATTTTACCGTAAGTAACTTTTATTTGCTTGGAAAAATGTTTCGTAACTGAAACAACGAATATTTTCGAAGCTTCTGAACTGGAACGTTAGATGTAGCTACTGTTTCAGCTTTTTATTAATTTTCAAGTTTCACTTAACGGGGAGAAAAAAAAATTTCGCTCTGCGTTATTTTTTTTTTTTACTCCCTTAGGATGAAAGCAGCATTGTCATTTAAAACGCGCGAGAGTATTTTAGCCTTTTTCGTCTCTCTCTTTTTTTAAGAGCATTAGCCATTCGGCAAGGTTATTGTTTTTGATTTATTTATCCCGTCCGGTGGAGAGCCTAAATATTTTATACCCCGCAGCAGAAAAAGCGCAACTCCCTCTCCCCCAACATGACTTCCATACGCCCGTTTTCAAACACACTCCCCCGCCCATCAAGTTTCCACAAATGGGTTAATCGTGTACACGCTGTAAGAGGATTTCGACGCACCGGGCCCTCTGCCAGCCAGCCTTTAGACCCGCGTCTACGCGCGTCTGGACGCCAGAGATGGAAGGGAGAAGTAGGGAGGGGAAACGTGCTTATTGATTACGCCAGGCTCCGTTAGGCCTCTGAGTCGCCGGCTCCCCTCTTCCCTCCCCGGCCATCAACCAACCCCCTTCCCCCGCCGGAAACCTAACCCTATAGCATCGCCGAGGGGCCAGCTAACTTCGTAACGGTCACTTCTCCGCTGCGGACCCGACGCTCGCTAAAGGGGCTGTGTTTCTCTCTTCTACTCCCTTTCCCCTTGCGCAATTTCATAGTTTTACTCGACCCCACCAATGACGGCGCCTTGGGTGGGTGGCGACGCTTTCAGTGCGTTGCCCCTTTCCCATACGCTGACACATCCTTTTCCTGCGCACCCATCTTAATAAGTTCTTTAACTGTACTCATTACTACTGGCTCTGTGAGAGTTCACCCATGGTTGTGTTGGGGGGGAGGGGGGCGCACGCCTTTAATAAAAATTACTCAATATATGAGGAATGAATAACGTGGTTAAAAATTTATAAATTATAGTGGCAGATCATGTACTTGTATCAAAATAGATTTAATGAGAGTTAACGATATGAAAGTTTATTGTCTAGCTACTGAATAGAGTGACACAAGCAAACTTTAATTTCGTAATGATGAAATTTAGGTTATGCAAATAAATTATACATTTTAAAACATTAATGTGGCAATAAATCGTTATAACTTCTTGTTTTGTAAGTAATGAATTAATCTAATCAATACATTTACCAAATCACTTTAAGGTAAAGCAAGTGTGAATAATCTTCACCTGCGGACATGACAGTCACTGAACCTCAATTTTGAACATTTTTTAAGGCGATTCGAAGATAATCTATCAAAATAAATGAATATGAGAAGTTGCTACTTTTCTGGTAAGCAACCAGAATGTATTTTCCCTAGGAGATACTCAACTCGGAAGAGTGAGCCTAGTCTACCATCGCATCAACACAGGCGATGCGGAACCAATTCGACAAGTTCCCAGGTGGCTTCCTCTATTGAAACAGGAGGACGCAGAGAAGATGATTGCAGGTATGATTTAAGATGGTGTAATAGAACCACAGCGAACCCTTTGGTTTCCCGAGTCGTTTTAGTAACGAAAATAATGACCCACTGAGGTTCTGTGTAGACTACCTGAAGCTGATGACATCACCAAATAGGTCAGCTACCCCCTCCCACATATTAATGACACATTTGACATACACTCTGGCATCAGATGGTTCTCAACATTAGACTTGAAGAGTGGTTACTGGCAAGTGGAGCTGAACCTGGAGGATAAAGAAAAGAATGCTTTCTGATCAAGGGGTGGTCTGTTAAGGTTAACTGTATTACCATTTGGGTTATATAATGCTCCGGTAACTTTTGAGATATTGATAGACTTGTTATCATGGCTTGACTTGGAAAACATGCCTAGTATACCCGGATGACATTACTGGGCGTGGAAAAATTACTGAGAAGGAACCTCTGCAGAACCTCCAGGAAGTGTTTGACAGGCTTCGCCTTGTACAACTAAATTTAAGTCTTGAGAAGTGATTCTTGTTACAGCATGAAGTAACTTTTCTGGGAAATAGTGTATCGCGCTATGTAGTTAAAACAGGCCCTGAGATGTTCCGACCAGTCAAGGAGTGGCCTGAACCTAAGTACAAGCATGATGTAAGGAGTTTCTTGGAACTATTTGCCTACTATAGGTGGTTTGTGCCTGCGTTCGTCACATTTGCAAGTCACGGCAAAGACCGAAGACAAAACACAATTTTTATGGACATCAGCATATGAGACTGCTTTCAAGACCTCAAATAATCCCTGTGTCCTAGCCCAATACTTGCTTACCACCCCGGGGAGGCACCACAACGCCGAAATACCACAACGCTGAAATGCCAAATTGACCACAACGCCGACAGCTAGAAAACTGCTGTGTACCACAACGCCGAATTACCACAACACCGAAATACAGTAACGCCGAAAAATGTCATTGCAGGACTGCCACAAATGTTAGGTTAGGTTAGACTAGTTTAGGTTAGACTAGGTTAGGTTAGACTAGGTTAGGATAGACTAGGTTAGGTTAGGCTAGGATAGGTTAGGCTAGGATAGGATAGGATAGGCTAGGTTAAGTAAGGTTAGGTTATATTATGCTAGGTTAGGTTAGTTAAGGTTAGATTTGATTGTGGTATTTCGGCATTTAGGTACATTTAATAAACACACAAATTCATTCAGTTGTTATTTCGGCATTGAGGTACACAGCAGTTTTCTAGCTGTCTGCATTGTGGTCAATTTTGACATTCGGCGTTATTGTATTTCGGCATTGTGGTAACGACCCCGCCTACCCCTGTTAACATGGAGACTATATTCTTGACAAAGATGCCAGCAGAGATGGGTAAGGTGTTGTGCATTCCCAGGTTCAGGCTGAGAATGAAACAGTGATAGAAAACTACATCAAGTTTTGTCTATGCCTGAACATAACTATTGAGACACAATATGAGAACTCCTAGCTGTAGTGAAGTACCAACAATATTTCCACAAATATTTGTATGGGAGAAAATTTGGCGAACAACTATAACTAATGGTGAATATAAATCGAACAAGGTCAGCTTGGAAGCAGTACAGCAGCAGGACCCTGACCTAGAACCCATTATAGGCTGGCTAGAGAATGGTACTGGAAGTCCATCATGGTATGAGATATCCAGTGACCGAAATACTGTGAAAGCTTACTGGCCACAGTGGGATTCATTAAGGATGGTGGATGAGCTGCTGATGAGGGCATGGGAGAGTCTAGCTGGAAAAGTAGTTACCATGCAACTATTCCTTCCGAAGAGTCTAGTGGCATAGGTGTAGAAAGAAATCCATAATGTGGCTTCTGGTGGTCACCTAGGAGTTTAACTAAGATTCATCTATGCTACTTTTGTTTAAAGTGTCGCTAGGTTGTAGAGGTTTGGTGTAAACATAGTGTATTTGGCTATAAAATATCCAAAACATCGAAGTCGTGAGAAAATTTGGGCCTACAATGTGGTAGTCCCATTTAAAAGACAGCCATAGACATCGCTGAACCATTTTCCAAAACTAAAGATGGTAACCACTATATTCTCGTAGTAATGGATTACTTCATTAAGTGGCCAGAGGCTTATATGCTTCCTAACCAAGAAGGCACTACCATTGTGGATGCACTAGACAAAAATTTCATTTGCCGATTTGGGGTACCAATGGAGCTTCACTCAGATGACGACCGCAATTTCGAACCGACTGTATTTCAGGAGGAGTGTAATTTTTTAGAGATAAAGAAAACCAGGACCACAACCTTAAATCCTCAGCCCGATGGCATTGTGGTAAGATTTAACAGGACCCTAGAAGAGTGCCTTGCCAAGGTTGTAGCAGACCATCCACAAAATTGCGATAATACATCCAATTATTCCTGGTGGATTTTAAGGCGGTCATTCATAACTCAACTGGTCAGACTCCTGCGAGTATTGTACTTAGAGGCATTGAAGCTACCCTTTGATGTCAAATTCGGTCTTCCTCACCAAGAGCCGACTAGCACCACTGATTATGTAAAACATCTGGAGGAGTGTATGGCACTTATACACGATCAAGCCCATAAAAACCTTCTATTTACGACAAACCAAATGAATACGAGGGAATTATGAAAACTAACTCGACCGGATTTAAAGAAGGCGATTTGTTGGGGCAGTACTACCTGCAACAAAGGAAAGGCAAGAGTCCTAAGATGCAAATGGTGATAGTAGTCACATATGAAGACTTGAAAAGCTAAATTATTGGGTTTACAGCGTCCAAAGACGAAAGTGGTACATTTGGACCGATTTAGACAATACACTGTACCTAACAGATGTGTTACATATTCGGGACTAATATGTTTAAGAAAGAAGCATTATTACGAGAGTACTAAAGGCTGGACTGAGATAGGCCAGTCAGTTTGATTGTTAGCCTCAATATGGGACGCAGAGACACGCGGCACTTCCATTCCGGATTAGCTGCCCGACCTCGCTACCCTCATACCCCTACTTCCTTCTTTTGCATTGTTTCGTCATTTATCTCACCGTCTCTCTGAAGTGTTCTGTGGGCTCCCATAGTACGATGCGTGGGGTGGTGTAACTTGAATGCCATTGGTCAGGGATCTTCGAGCATCAAGTCAACCCCGATGACGTACGTGCTAAAGGGATGTTAGACCATCTCTGAAGAGGGTCGAAGGTTATAAAAGAGGTGCCAACAACCTCCGAGCCAGTGAAATGAAGAGGGCGAGTGACTCCTTGGCAAGCAATAACATGACAAGAGACGGACTAAGGTGCGGAGACTGGTGTATCGGGAACTGTGTCACGGCGCAAACGAATGAGTAGTGATTGACAGTGTGTTGGGACAGAGGTACGATGTAAGAGACGAACATTAGGAAGAGCCTCTGTCAAGCCGAACTACACTGGGAAGACTGAACTGTGAACTGAACGACTGAGTATATTACTTTGATATTTTAAGTGTTTTAATTTAATTAATTTTATAATCGGTAGTTATAAATAAATCTGTATTTAATTATTTGGTCTATCCTTTCCGAACCTGCTTTCCCAGTCGTAATTATATTTAACATATGTTACTGTAGCAAAACTAATTATATTGTTATATATTTTTGGCATAGTATATAACTTTTATAGTTTTTATGCATTACTAAATATTTTAATAAAAGCCCTATGTTATTAGCACTGAATCTGGGCTTATAAGGTAATTGTAAAGCAGTGTAAACCGCGATACAAAAATAATATCTGCTTGGAAATTATTTCTGAATAATAATTAGAATATAAGTTTTGCCTTTCTCCTATCCCGTTAGTGAATGAAACATTAATTGACACTTCGAGCAAATCTGTTTTGTATCTGAAACAGCTGCATCAGTGCACAGTCAGTGCGCTTCTTCTTATAACCAATCTGAAATTATGCGCTGTCATTATGTGGCAAGAACTTTTATACTGTAAGATCCCGACTACAAACGACTTAACCTCGAGTGTAATTATCAGAGAGCTGCCGAATTTTATTTAGTGGCTAAACAGATTTTCAGAGATGTACTTGGCTCGTGTGAGTGTGAGTTAGTTGATAGTGTTGTGTAAAAACGATTTTTGATTTTCAAATTGAAACCCGAAGCTACTAAAGGGAACGAAAAAGTGTAAAATTTTAGTGACAGAATAAAGTTTTAAAAATTTGAAGGGTTTAATTTTTTTGAAAAAAATAAATAAAACATAATAACTGTAATGTTTACATATTTGAACATACTCGTATTGCGTAAATATACTTATTTTTCTTCTTAGCATGTTCTTGTTGTAATTAAATAAACTCGGTCAATTCACAGTTTCTTTCTTTCTTTCTTTCTTTCTGGTATCACGTTACCGCTAACCAAATGCACTTACACGTAGAAACAGTACCATATAAAGTATCTGGATAAAGTTAGAAGTAGGCAATTTTGGAGACAAACATTGGACTTTTCTTTTGCCGATAGATAATTCAATATTCCGTGTCATAATGGAATATGATGATGATGTTGCGATGTTAAGGTTATATAATCATAATACACTTTTAGTGTCGGAAATCTTTTTCAGTGAGCGATTAAAATTACAAATGCATTTAATTATTTTCTAGGTCCCATTTCTACTATAAATTTACCAAATTTTGGAAAAAAAGTGTATCTAATTTAACAATGCATAAACATACTTGCAGGATGTTGTTTAAATCGGCTGAAACTAATACATATGTTTACAAATTATCACAGTAGTGTAGGATAGCCGGTCCTGAAACAGGCTTCAGGCTGTGCTTGTGGTGTCGGTGTCCGCCATCTTGGATTGTGACGTCACGGCGGCCATCTTAGACTCAAAAATTCCTCAAAATTCCTCAAAATTTACTCAAAACGACTAAAAAATTCCCTTTTTCGAGGAAAAAATTCCCGATCCGAGGGAAAATTTCCCATTTTAGTCCTCAAAAATTCCAGCAGTTAGAAATGTCCATATGTAGGCTTATGCATCCATGTCTAAAGCTTCAGATAAGCCTCTGACGTCATCATGGATTATGACGTCACCGTTGCAGTTTCCATTACGCCCGCCATCTTAAAAATCCGCAATTTTTTGTTAGAAAATCGGGAAAAATTTTTAAATCATTAAAAAAAATATTTAATCGAATAAATAATAAAAATCTTAAAAACCACTGTTGCAGTTATCGTTACGGTCGCCATCTTGGATTATATAAATGTTGCATATTTAGTTACACCTGCCATCTTGGTTGAGTACCATGTCATTCTTACACTTTACGTTACGACTGCCATATTGGATCCTATTAGTGTTGCAATTATCGTTATGGTAGCCATCTTGAAATTTAGATGCATTCTTGGAAATCTTTATTTATTTTCCGATTTTAATGAAAAAAAGTTCAAAATTCATCAAAAAATTAATTTAATAGAATTCTGATTATATCGATTCCCGTCCTTGGTTCGAAACCGATAAGAGCAAAAAAAATAAAAAAAAACATCAGATCCTTCCTCCACAGAAGCCACCTACAGACTGACCAACCTCCACCAATAACAAGGTATTTACCGTCAGCTGGTATGACATCATGTCCGACATCTTGTCTTCATCCGCTGGAGACCACCAACCTGTTTTCGTCCGCTAGAGTGTGCCGATACCATGTTAGTATAATTTTCTGAGCACCATACCATTGTACTCAACTGTTGGCATTAAACTTTGTCATTAAACTTAAACTTTGACCTTGACCTTGAACTTTAACCTTGAACTTTGACCTTGACCTTGACATTAAAATGTTACCATGACCTTGATCTTTGACTTTTGACCTTGATGAACAACATGGATCCGTCATTGTATGTTCAGTACATGCTACTAGGAGCTACCACATGCTAGCGATCATTGCCAACATCATGTTTTCGTCTGCTGGAGGACACCATCATGTGTGTACTCGTCTTACCATCATGCTTGTTTTATTATAACCTGCAACAGTGCAGTAATAATTTATTACTGAGGTGCCCGCCATCTTTAAATGTGGCCGCCATCTTGAAATTCATGTAATTATTTAGTTAGAAATGCGGGGAAAATTCCTGGTCACCGAAAAAATCAATTATTAATATTCAAATTGAATCGATGGTTTCCTGTCCACGGTTCGATTCTGACCAGTGACAGTTGTAACTAATTATTAAATAAATTTTAGATTCAGTTTTCCATTACCTATCGCGGAGTTTATTAATCATTCACTCTACGAAAAACAACTCAAATCAATATACCTGACCAACGAATTAATACAGTACCGATTAGCCTATTATGAAAGTCTAATTTTTCAATAATCTGATTAACATATAAGCCGTTCATGTACAAAGCCACACATATAGAACAATTGTCTTCAGTCCATTAGACCGAGTCATGTCATTATCAGACGTATAGGCTAGTCATTTCAGGACCGCATGACCTTCGTCGTTAGCTAATTATATTCAATTAATCCATCGTGACATTTTTATACATTCTAAAGGACCAAGTTACCTTGAATAATACTAAAGTAACACCAAGAGGTTTTAAACTAGTACATATTCAATCACTACATTTTGTACTACGCGCAATCAACAAAAAGGAAGCACCATCAACGAAAAGGCAGCACCGCCAACGAAATACAGCACATTTGGAAGCACCGACAACGAAAAGGCAGCACCGCCAACGAAAAGGCAGCACATTTGGAAGCACCGACAACGAAAAGGCAGCACCGACAACGAAAAGGCAGCACCGACAACGAAAAGGCAGCACATTTGGAAAAACCGACAACGAAAAGACAGCACCGCCAACGAAAAGGCAGCACATATTGAAGCACCGTCAACAAATAGGCAGCATATTTGGAAGCACCGACAACGAAAAGGCAGCACCGACAACGAAAAGGCAGCACCGACAACGAAAAGGCAGCACATTTGGAAAAACCGACAACGAAAAGACAGCACCGCCAACGAAATGGCAGCACATTTGGAAGCACCGACAACGAAAAGGCAGCACATTTGGAAGCACCGACAACGAAAAGGCAGCACATTTGGAAGCACCGACAACTAAAAGGCAGCACATATGGAAGCACCGACATCGAAAAGGCAGCGCATTTGGAAGCACCGACATCGAAAAGTCAGCACATTTGGAAGCACCGACAACGAAAAGGCAGCACATTTGGAAGCACCGACATCGAAAGGCAGCACATTTGGAAGCACCACCAACGAAAAGGCAGCACATTTGGAAGCACCGACAACGAAAAAGCAGGTCATTTGGAAGCACCGACAACGAAAAAGCAGCACATTTGGAAACACCGACAACAAAAATGCAGCACCACAACGAAAATGCAGCACATTTGTCATTGACTCCAATACTCATTGGCTCCAATATTCATTGGCTCCATTAATTCGTTCGCTCCAATATTCATTGGCTCCAATATTCATCGGCTCAAATATTCATGGGCTCCAATATTCATTGGCTCCATCAGTTATTGACACCAACAGTCTTTTGGCTCAAAATACATTTGGCTAGAATTCTTCGAGTCTAAGAGACTATGAGGCCACATGGCTACGAGTCAAAAATGTTCTAGCTGGTTACGAGATATACATGGCTTGCAAGGCTACAGAGCTACAAGGCCTCTAGAAAACGAGTTTACTTGACTGCGAGGATAGAGGTCTACAAGTCTGCATGAGTTCTGGACTACGAAGCTACCCGTCTACAAGGCTCCAATTTCCGCATCTGTCTTCGTCGGAATTTTCTCTTTTGCTACAACTGCATCTCCAGCATTATGTTATAAGATTACATGGCTACTTGCTTACGTAGCTTCAAGTCTACGAGGCTACTTGGATACGTAGCTACAATTCTACGAGGTCCCAAGACTTCATGACTACGCGACTTCGAGCCATGAGGTTACGAGATTACGTGACTACGAATCTTCAAGTTTACCAGACTGCGAGGCTACAGAGCTACGAAGCTTCTAGAACACAAGTTTACGTGACTGCGTGGATACAGGAATTCAAGTCTGCATGAGTTCTTGACTACGAAGCTACTCGTCTACAAGGCACCAATTACTACATCTGTCTTCGACAAATTTTCTCTTTTGCTACATCTGCACCATCAGCATTATGTTATAAGATTACAAGACTACTTGCTTACGTAGCTTCAAGTCTACGAGGCTCCAATGCTTCATGTCTACGAGACTATAGGACTACGAAGCTTCCAGAAAGCATGGTTACGAGACTGCATAACTAATTGGCCGCATGGATACGAAACTTTATGTCTCTAACTGACTACAATAGCACTATTCAGTGGTGAGAGTTAATTTATCTCATGCAAAGGTACTTGCTGCAAGTAGTTCCACTTTTCAACATCAGATGACATCACGTGTTGCTTACAGGTAAATAATATTTATTTCTTTTATGCAATGTGCGGGATGCTCACTATCGAACGCATAAGAAGGATGACTTCGATTGTCTCCAAGGAGAAAAAAGTTCCTCCTTCCTGCTAGTGCTTCTCAGATTTCTCATGGTCCGCCATCTTGGATTGTGACATCACGGCGGCCATCCTGGATAACAATGACCTTGATCTTTGACCAAAACCGCAGGAATGATTGCAAGCTCACGGATTAACCATCAAAATGTTGATAAGATTAATCAGGAGCACATGAAGAAAACCATCATAATATTGGCAAGAATAATCAGGAGCACACGGATAAAACCACCATAATATTAACAAATGTAATCAGAAGCACACGGAGAAAAACGACTAACGCTTTCTTTTTTTTTCATAAAATTACAGGGAAAAAATAATTTAAAATAAAAAAAATAAAATAAAAATTTTTAAAAAAATTTAAAAAAATACATAAAATTCTGGCTTGTTCTAGAACTCTATCATTGCTCAACAATGATAAGATTACAAGCTAGCAGAAATTATTTATGAATTTTTTTTATATTATGTTTAAATTTTTTATTTTAATTTTATTTTTAATTATTTTTTTCCGGTAATTTTTTGATATCAAAGAAAACGTTAGACGTTTTTCTCCATGTGCTTCTGATTATTTTTGTCAATATTATGGTGGTTTTATCCGTGTGCTCCTGATTATTCTTTCCAATATTATGATTGTTTTCTCTGTGTGCTCCTGATTATTCTTATCAATATTTTTATGGTTAATCCGTGTGCTTGCAATCATTCCTGCGGTTTGGGTCAAAGATCAAGGTCTTTGCTATCCAGGATGGCCGCCATGATGTCAAAATCCAAGATGGCGGACCGTGAGAAATCTGAGAAGCACTAGCAGGAAGGTGGAACTATTTTCTCCTTGAAGACAATCGAAGCCATCCTTCTTATGCGTTCGATAGTGAGCATCCCGCACATTGCATAAAAGAAATAAATATTATTTACCTGTAAGCAACACGTGATGTCATCTGATGTTGAAAAGTGGAACTACTTGCAGCAAGTACCTTTGCATGAGATAAATTAACTCTCACCACTGAATAGTGCTATTGTAGTCAGTTAGAGACATAAAGTTTCGTATCCATACGGCCAATTAGTTATGCAGTCTCGTAACCATGCTTTCTGGAAGCTTCGTAGTCCTATAGTCTCGTAGACATGAAGCATTGGAGCCTCGTAGACTTGAAGCTACGTAAGCAAGTAGTCTTGTAATCTTATAACATAATGCTGATGGTGCAGATGTAGCAAAAGAGAAAATTTGTCGAAGACAGATGTAGCAATTGGCGCCTTGTAGACGAGTAGCTTCGTAGTCAAGAATTCATGCATACTTGTATTTCTGTATCCACGCAGTCACGTAAACTTGTGTTCTAGAAGCTTCGTAGCTCTGTAGCCTCGCAGTCTGGTAAACTTTAAAATTCGTAGTCACGTAATCTCGAAACCTCATGGCTCGAAGTCGCGTAGTCATAAAGTCTTGGGACCTCGTAGAATTGTAGCTACGTATCCAAGTAGCCTCGTAGACTTGAAGCTACGTAAGCATGTAGCCATGTAATCTTATAACATAATGCTGGAGATGCAGTTGTAGCAAAAGATAAAATTCCGACGAAGACAGATGCGGCAATTGGAGCCTTGTAGACGAGTAGCTTCGTAGCCCAGAACTCATGCAGACTTGTAGACCTCTATCCTCGCAGTCACGTAAACTCGTTTTCTAGAGGCTTTGTAGCTCTGTAGCCTCGCAAGCCATGTATAACTCGTAACCAGCTAGATCATTTTAGACTCGTAGCCATGTGGCCTCATAGTCTCTTAGACTCGAGGAATTCTAGCCAAATATATTTTGAGCCAAAAGACTGTTGGTGTCAATAACTGATGGAGCCAATAAATATTGGAGCCCATTAATATTGGAGCCGATGAATATTGGAGCCAATGAGAATTGGAGTCAATGATAAATGTGCTGCATTTTCGTTGATGGTGCTGCATTTTTGTTGTCGGTGTTTCCAAATGTGCTGCTTTTTCGTTGTCGGTGCTTCCAAATGACCTGCTTTTTCGTTGTCGGTGCTTCCAAATGTGCTGCCTTTTCGTTGTCGGTGCTTCCAAATGTGCTGCCTTTTCGTTGTCGGTGCTTCCAAATGTGCTGCCTTTTCGCTGTCGGTGCTTCCAAATGTGCTGCCTTTTCGATGTTGGTGCTTCCAAATGTGCTGCCTTTTCGATGTCGGTGCTTCCATATGTGCTGCCTTTTCGTTGTCGGTGCTTCCAAATGCGCTGCCTTTTCGTTGTCGGTGCTTCCAAATGTGCTGCCTATTCGTTGACGGTGCTTCCAAATGTGCTCCCTTTTCGTTGGCGGTGCTGTCTTTTCGTTGTCGGTGTTTTCATATGTGCTGCCTTTTCGTTGTCGGTGCTGCCTTTTCGTTGTCGGTGCTTCTAAATGTGCTGCCGTGTCGTTGGCGGTGCTGCCTTTTTGTTGTCGGTGCTGCCAAATGTGCTGTCATTTCGTTGGCTGTGCTGCCTTTTCGTTGATGGTGCTTCCTTTTTGTTGATTGCGCGTAGTACAAAATGTTGTGATTGAATATGTACTAGTTTAAAACCTCTTGGTGTTACTAAAATATTTTTCAAAGTTACTTGGTCCTTTAGAATGTATAAAAATGTCACGATGGATTAATTGAATATAATTAGCTAACGACGAAGGTCATGCGGTCCTGAAATGACTAGCCTATACGTCTGATAATGACATGACTCGGTCTCATGGACTGAAGACAATTGTTCTATATGTGTGGCTTTGTACATGAACGGCTTATATGTTAATCAGATTATTGAAAAATTAGACTTTCATAATAGGCTAATCGGTACTGTATTAATTCGTTGGTCAGGTATATTGACTTGAGTTGTTTTTCGCAGAGTGAATGATTAATAAACTCTGCGATAGGTAATGGAAAACAGAATCTAAAATTTATTTAATAATTAGTTACAACTGTCACTGGTCAGAATCGAACCGTGGACAGGAAACCATCGATTCAATTTGAAAATTAATAATTGATTTTTTCGGTGACCAGGAATTTTCCCCGCATTTCTAACTAAATAATTACATGAATTTCAAGATGGCGGCCAAATTTAAAGATGGCGGGCACCTCAGTAATAAATTATTACTGCACTGTAGCAGGTTATAAAAAAACTAGCATGATGGTAAGACGAGTACACACATGATGGTGTCCTCCAGCAGACGAAAACATGATGATGGCAATGATCGCTAGCATGTGGTAGCTCCTGGTAGCATGTACTGAACATAAAATGACGGATCCATGATGTTCATCAAGGTCAAAAGTCAAAGATCAAGGTCACTATAACATTTTAAGGTCAAGGTCAAGGACAAAGTTCAAGGTCAAGGTCATTGTTCAAGGTCAATGACAAAGTTTAATGCCAACAGTTGAGGACAATGGTATGGTGCCCAGAAAATTATACTAACATGGTATCGGCACACTCTAGCGGACGAAAACAGGTTAGTGGTTTCCATCGGATGAAGACAAGATGTCAGACATGACGTGATACCAGCTGACAGTAAATACCTCGTTATTGGTGGAGGTAGGTCAGTCTGTAGGTGGCTTCTGTAGAGGAAGGATCTGATGTTTTTTTTTTATTTTTTTTGCTCTTATCGTTTTCGAACCAAGGACGGGAATCGATATAATCAGAATTCTATTAAGTTAATTTTTTGATGAATTTTGAACTTTTTTTCATTTAAATAGGAAAATAAATAAAGATTTCCAAGAATGCATCTGAATTTCAAGATGGCGACCATAACGATAATTGCAACATTAATAGGATCCAATATTGCATTCGTAACGTAAAGTGTAAGAATGACATGGTACTCAACCAAGATGGCGGGTGTAACGAAATATGCAACATTTATATAATCCAAGATGGCGACCGTAACGATAACTGCAACAGTGGTTTTTAAGATTTTTATTATTTATTCGATTAAATAATTTTTTTAATGATTTTACATTTTTTTTCCGATTTTCTAACATAAAAATTGCGGATTTTCAAGATGGCGGGCGTAATGGAAACTGCAACGGTGACGTTATAATCCATGATGACGTCAGAGGCTTATCTGAGTCTGTAGACATGGATGCTTAAGCCTACATATGGAAATTTTTAACTGCTGAATTTTTGAGGACTAAAACGGGAAATTTTCCCTCGGATCGGGAATTTTTCCCTCGAAAACGGGAATTTTTTTCTTAAAACGGGAATTTTTTAGTCATTTTGAGTCAATTTTGAGGAATTTTGAGGAATTTTTGAGTCCAAGATGGCCGCCGTGACGTCACAATCCAAGATGGCGGACACCGACACCATTACCACAGCCTGAAGCCTGTTTCCGGACCGGCTATTCTACACTACTTATCACATATCTTATCTATTCGTATAATAAATATTTACATTAATATTCTTAATAATTATATGATCTGGAATTTAATGGTTATTAGCCAACTAATGGTATCTCATTCCAAACTTCCACTTATACACGTATAACTAAATGAAAATTTATGAATACGGTGATTAATTTTTAATGTATGTTATGTGTGTACGTGATTTTGTTTAGTAATTAGATTTTAATAAACTGTGGAAATCTAACAACATAAACTTTCGGAATATAATTGCACAGATCTACATATGAGGTGAAAAGTCCGGTCAGCTAAAATTATTGCACATGTATCATGCACTCTACTGCCTCACATTCACAATCATTGTGTCATGTTTCAAGGAGAAAAATTTGCCCTATGAATGTTACACCAAAGCAAACATTTTTGTGAGTATCTACCTTTTATTTAGTAACCAGTAAAAAAATTCAATCGCAGCCCACCGTTGCACATTCTGTCATAATAACACGAGAGCAACTTTTAGTTTTACAACTGAATGGAGTTATTGCTACAAACCACATTTGCTCACAAGGGAAGGTCACCAACGTGTCATCTCCGATTTTGTCAGGCTCCACAGTACATGGGCTCCAGTTGGTCAGGCGTTTAGAAAATAAAATTTTTATCTCTGATCGTTTAATACACAAGTCTTTTATGATCATGTAATTTCAAGCAGTGGTTGGCGCTGCGGCAAGAAATTGGATTCATATTGCGAGGGTCGTGATTCAGGTCTCCGTACGAAAGATTTTTTCTTTGACTTCTATTCAGTTTTTACTGTACTTACACCACAAATGAACCAAAATAATGTATAGGCCCTAGTATAAATTAATGTTTGCACAAAAGATATAGTGCATCATTAATTAAACTGGCGTATGATTATTGAAATATTGGGATACCGAATAACATTCCTAGAAACAATTTTAATTAATATAATAATAAAAATATTGATGTCATATGTCTTTTTTAAACATATGAATGTTTTCTGAATCCTTTCATTCAGTTGGCCTGCCACATATGAAGGTACGCCCGAGCGTTCTTCATCATGAATATTCTTTCGCCCGCCATTAAACATATGATTCATTATTTTAGAACTGAAGCTTCATTCATCACATTACCATAAACCTCAGTTTTTTGTGTGTAAATTTTGGCAGGGATTAATTTTTCGCATTTAAAAATCGTACTACACTACGAACCTCACACTTGGCGGGATATTTAATTTTGTCGCACATTTAAAATTCGCACTATGAATTGCAAACGTCCTTTGTGGCTCGCTGTTAGCGTAAGACTGGCGCAAAGGAATGGACAGGTCCTTGACGTGGCGGTGGGGGTGTCGGAAAACTGCACTGCTCGACACTTCAAAACGTTACTTACTCGTACAAGACCAGGGGGTGGCCACGTCTGCATGCCTGTATGGTTACTGGGTGAAGCCGTTTCTTTCCTAAGAAAATGGTCTGCACCATTTTGATTGGATGCCCAAAACTTTGGCTGAAGTGTAGTATTTGTATTATTGAAACAGTTTTCAAGGATGGTGGTTTATGGAAGTGACTGTTTAGCGACGGAGATTCTATTTCATATTTAAAATTATCATACGCGGAGAAGCACTATTTCCGCAATGTTTTGGGCGGATAAACATGTAAAAAATTAGGGGCTTCACCTACGTCATAGCATGACGTCTCCGGACAATTACAAACTCTATGTACAATATAGTATACCTGATATTTCTATGTTGTAAGATTGTTTTGTTGGGCAACAGTGAACAATGTTGTGGGTCGGTTGGTCACCCATGATCTAAAGACCGTCACAAAAAATTCGAGTCTGGCCAACGGGAAATGCAAAAGCCCGACTGATGGGCAGCCCGAGAGTGTTTTGGAGTCAGTCAGTAGGTACTGTTGTGTAATTGGCGTGTTTCGTGATTTAGCGAGTTCTTAAGTTATTCCATTAGTGAGTTCATCAGAGAGTTGGTAATTGAGAGATTTTGGATTCAGAGCAAGTTGGTCAATATACGATGTGTACGAACAAGATACTATTTATGGATTAGTGTTGATAGTGCTTTCAGCATCTGCTTTGATAAACTGTTAAGAAACTTTGCTTGGCATGTTTTATGTGGATCGTGCGATGTGTTAAAACATTGATGATACAATATTAAGTATATAAAAATGTAAATAGATATTTATGAAAGTGTAGCTGGGAAAATAAAGTAGCTATAAAGAACATGTTAATTTAATTACTAGCTGCCCGACCCGGCTTCGCACGGCAATACTAATAGAAAAAAATTAAGCCATATATCCCATTTACTATAATGGTGAATAAAAAAAATTCAGTGAAAATTTAATACAATCCTTACTAATATTATAAATGCGAAAGTAACTCTGTCTGTCTGTCTGTTTGATAACTTTTCCCGGCTGAACGGCTGAACGGATCGTAATAAAATTTGGCAAGGAGATAGATTATATCCTGGGGATGGACATAGGCTCTCTTTTGTCTAAAAAAATAAATTTTAAACGGGTTGAAAAAATATATCATATTTTATGTAACGTGTGTCATAGATATACAAACTGTTAGTGTCATTCCTCTATGTCTGCCGAGCAATAGCTTTCAAGCCTTTACGTTACGTTTTGCTATTGTAAGGAACTAAGTAGAGAGTAAGAAAAAATATATATCTTGACAGTTTGTAGTGTCGCCATATTTGTTTCAGTTTTCAATACCGGTTTTTGTATATTACAATTTAATTTTTTTTTTTTTACAGTACCTACTTATAACGTATTTGCAAGGAGTTTGGTTTAGTGTTTATAATTTATCTGCTGAGCGTCAAGAGTCTTAGGGCTACTGAGACCAAAGACCAGAAATATTTATCAATTATGTAGTATATTGTTGAAAAATATGAATTTTACTATTTCAGGTAGGTCGATTTTTTTTTATTAATTATAATAGTTACGTGTAATTGCCATCTTCCTTTATTTCATATTAAACATTATGTTTGGTTGAGTGTGAGATAATTTTATTTGTGTATGTTTTAATTTCATTTATTTTCTTATATATATATATATATATATATATATATATTCTTACCTACCTACTTCTATTAAATTTCAGGTGGATGTTAACATTGTCATTCCAGTTGAATAAATTTTTTTGACAAATTAGTTGTTATTTATACTTTTTGTTTCATTTTGGACTATTTTTTTTTACTTAATTCAAAGATTTGTGGTGTGTTCAGGGAGTGATATCTCTATTAATTTCTATACTGCTTTGGATAAGTGGAATATGGCCACCACAGTTTTACATATCAACCAATCCTACAAATGTTTTAAACATTATGACAAATAAAAAATAGTTTCACAAACATCCTTAGTTTTTTTTGGTGAGTATAGTTTGAAGTTTAATATTATGTATGTACGTAAATTCTTAAACATAGAGTTATTTATTAATTTATTTAGAAAATTATTTATAGATAGGTAATTAGTTTTCCTTTATATCTCTTTCGATTTGGAGTGTTTCCGAGCCATTCGGGGTCCTCAACATCACCCCTCCCCCCCCCCCAGAGGTGGTTAAAGCCCCAAAATTTCGAAAGTTTAAAATTTTTTAAAAATTTTCTCTTTCGATTTAAAGCGTTTTCGAGCCATTCAGGGTCCTAGAACCCCCCGCCCCCTCCTCGGGGAAAAAGCCCAAAAATTTCGATAATTTTAGGAATTTCAAATATCTATTCTTTCGAGATGGAGTGTTCCGAAACATTCGAGGTCCTGAACCTCCACCCCCCCCCCCCCCTACCTTTTCTCAAAAGTGAAAGCCACAAAATTTCGAAAAATTGGAGAAAATTGTATTAAAATTAAGTCATTACGAACTAAAGTGTCCGGGGCATGGTGGAACTTTTACCCAAAGTCGACTTCGCACCCAATTTTTTGGGAGAGGGGGGAGGGGAAGTGTAAAACTCCAAAATTACGACAAATTTCAAAAAATTCTTAAATTTAAGTATACTTTTTTACTATTTGGAGTGTTTCCGAGCCATTCGGGATCCTCAAACTACCCTCCCCCCACAAGGAGTCAAAGACCCAATGATAAAAAAATTTCCCAAACTTTCTATAACCTATTCTCTTTCGGTTTGGAGTGTTTACGAGCCATTCGGGGTCTTCAACATCACCCCCCCCCCCCTTCTCAGGGGTCAAAGCCCCAAAATTTAGAAAATTACAAAAATCATTCTGTTTCGATTTTTAGTGTTTCCCTGCCATTCAGGGTCCTCAAAATCACCCCTCCCCCAAAATCTCGAGAATTTTAGGATTTTAAAATATCATTTCTTTCGAGATGGAGTGTTCCAAACCATTCGAGGTCCTGAACATCCACTTTTCGCAAAAGTGAAAGCCACAAAATTTCGAAAAATTGGAGGAAATTGTATTAAAATTAAGTCATTACTAACTAAAGTGTCCGGGGGATGGCGGAACGTTTACCCAAAGACGTGTTCTCCAACAAATTTGTGGTAAGGGGATTGGGGGAATGCAAAATACCAAAATTTCGAAAAATTTCTATAAATTTAAGAATACTTTTTTTACTATTTGGAGTGTTTCCGAGCCATTCGGGGTCCTCAAACTACCCTCCCCCCACAAGGAGTCAAAACCCAATAATTAAAAAAATTCCCAAAATTTCCAAAAACCTATTCTTTTTCGACTTGGAGTGTTTACGAGCCATTTGGGGTCCTCAACATCACCCTCCCCCCCCCCCCCCAGGTGTCAAAACCCCAAAATTTAAAAAATTTCAAATATCATTCTTTCGATTTTTATTGTTTCCCAGCCATTCAGGGTCCTCAAAATCACCCCTCCCCCTCTGGGGACAAAGCCCCAAAATTTCGACAATTTCAGGAATTTCAAATATAATTTCTTTCGAGATGGAGTGTTCCAAAACCATTTGAGGTCCTGAACATCCACTTTTCGCAAAAGTGAAAGCCACAAAATTTCGAAATATAAGAATATATGTAAATGGATTTTGGTATGTATGACGTCGATAAACTCTTACACCGTTTGACCGATCGCCATGAAAGTTGGCACATCGAAGTGTTTTTATCATTCATTTTTTTTGTAACTCGCCGCTATATGGCGCTGTAGCACATCAACTTCTAAACATTTCAACCGATCGCCCTGGGTAAACAGAAAATCATAGGTCACAGATACACAAACAGTAATTATGTGTCATTTCTTAATGTTCAACACACTGGACATATCGCTATCCATTTTGCTGTAACTCGCGGACAATATTTCACCCGGTGTTCAGCCCGGCCAAAGCCGGGTACTGCAGCTAGTGCTGTATAAAGTACCCGATAGAAAATGAATAGCACCGATGGTTTCCCGACTCGTGCACGCAACGTACAACTGATGTACCCGTACTTCGCTACGGCAGTCTACAGGCAGATCACTCTTGCGCCGCTCATTATACATGCCCTCCTTATGGGTACGCCACTGCCGCGCGATGCCCGTTGTCATGGAGACGCAGAAGGCATGAAAAATGCAAAATCCTATTCTCATGCAGACAAAGTACCCATTGTTGCCTGGTTTTAATCACCCATGAGATCTAATTTTCGGAAAATGTCATCCTGCGTAACATAAGGAACATTACTGTGAAGTTTCAAGTCTGTAAAATATATATACTTGAAAAAAAGGACAATAAAAAAACAAATTAAACACAGAGAGAGGAAAAAAAACAATAGTTTAGTTTTGCGATTTAAAGTAATAAAAATTATTTAAATATTAATTGAACTCTTATGAGGGTACTGATTGCTTCGTTGTTAATATCACACAGGTGGTTTTTACTTGTATGGGAAAATTAAGATTCATAAGGCATCTAGTGCGTGGCAACAATGTTAATAGGCAATATGAAATAAACTTCTATGCGCCTGCGGCATTGTCAACACACACTTCTTACGTGTACTGCATGTTGTATCTAACCCCCTCCAACGCATTTGATTCTAAATTGGACTTTTAGTAAGGATCCCTAATGTTATTGATAATATAATATAGCCTATAGGCTTCCTCGATAAAGTACTATCCAACAATGAAAGAATTTTTCAAATCGGACCAGTGGTTCCTGAGATTAGCGCGTTCAAACAAACAAACAAACAAACTCTTCAGCTTTATAATATTAGTATAGATTTTAATTTGATTAAATTTCCTATCGCAAAAAAAATCCTCATTTCATATCGACGTAATTTATTCCTATATATGTTAAATCTATTTGTTAGATAATTGTCGTACATCAACTTTAGGTTTATGTCAAATAGTTTCTGAAAAATGTAAATATATATATATTTTTTAATTATTGCATAAGGGGTGCGAAGTCTCTCAAAAACTTCATTAAACTATTTGGTTTTTAAGTTTACTGTCTTATTTTGCACAGTGAATCGCCTAACAAATTTTTGTTTTACTATGTAAGGGATACCAAAAATACGTTTTGTACACATAATTTTATAAATAAACATCTGATGTTTTAAAAACACATCGAAACTGTAGATTCATATATAGAATGTGTAGAAGAAGGAAAATTCTCAATGCATGAACGTCTGTATATGCTTCTGTTTATCGTTAGAACAGTTTGCATTTACAATAAAAAATATTTAACGTTTTAAAGTATGTGCGTGACATTGTATGTGCAAGATCATACATTATATAAATTTTTACATATTTTATTTCTCAAGAAATAGCCTACCAGTAAAATAGTCAAAGCCAAATAATTCAATCATGGTTATTAATTTGATGTCATTATCCATTGAATTTTTTCGCTGGTATATTTTTCCACGCTGTACCATTCCTTCGTAGGAGGGGAATGTCGTACAGTACCGACCGTCTTACAGTACCGACCATTCCGGGTTCTCACTTCTGAATACTAGGTAGCAGCACTTTGAAAGAATATGTGAATAACTTTTACCTTCATAGTCCATATTCCAGTTTAATAAGAAATACAAAATTTCTGGGAATACGTTTTATTGTTTCCTTATGGATCGTCATCCCGAGCATTTTTTAGAACTCCAGAGTCCACATGCCTTCAGAGATCTTTAAGATTTACCAAACATCAAGTAGATCTCTTCTTTTATAAGTGTTCCGAGCTACTTTCTAAACACAATTTTCCAGCCAATAGAATACACAACTGTGATGAGACTAGCGTCTGAAATGTTCATGACAATGATGTCAAGGTGATCTCACAAAAGGGCAAAAGGCAAGTAAGCAAGATTACACCAGGAGAAAGAGGGGAAAATGTTACAGTTTTAGTGTGAATAAATGATTCTGGGGACATTTTTGTTTCTCCGTTCTTTATTTTCCTTAATAAACACCGAGTAGATACTGTTCTGAAAAAAAAAGTTTTTCCTCCAGGAAGTATTTTCGCAAATGAATAATGTGGTGGGATCACTGCTAAAGCGTTCACTACTAAAGCTTTCTTGAAATGGTTTTGAGAGAAAAAACTGGAAGAACTAGTCCCAATAATTCTTGATGAGCACATCAGTCATAAGGATCTAGATGTTATAACGTTTGCTAAGAAAAACTCCTTCACATGGTAGGCCTACCAACACACACTACACATAAGCTGCAACCATTATATCGAGCGGTTATGTGGCCTTTAAAGAAACATTCAACCAAGCTTGCAGTGTCTGGATGAGGATGTATCGACACTAAAAAAATGTTCAGAAGGATGTTGCTGGTCTGGTTATCACTGCCTTCACTTAAACCTATAGAATTAATTTGGCACAGATAGCTTTTGTGTGTACAGGACTTTCGCATTTGAACCCAAATGAGTTTTCAAATTTGGATCAATGCCAGTCTGCAACTCCGATTCTACCTTAAAATTTGAAAGTTTTCAACTGAATAGGTTCGAAATAGAGACCTGCAATACGTCTTCCTCCAGCTGAGCTTACTGAACCGCAGTCAAGACCTTCTTCTTTCTCTCTAAACCGCCAGCTAGAATAGGGGAGTTTATCGGCTCTCGCATCGACCATTCTGATTAAATCTCAACCAAAATATTCTACAGCTCTTACTCCAACTAATCTCAATGAACCCCAAACAAGGCTTTAGTCATCAGCTCCCGATTCATCCTCACATATAAATTTTTACTACCTTGAACTTCGTTTTCTTCGAAAACTGTTTATCTCTACAAAATAATTGAAAAATATCTTCAGAGGTTAAGATGGAAAAAAATGAGTTTAACTAACATAACAATCAGATATCCTTACCTTTTAACTTATAAAAATATAATTGTGGAGGTAAAAAAAACTGAAGAGAATAGGTTCAAAGCAGAGGTCTGACAGAAATGAAAAGGAAGGTGAAAAAATAAAGATATTAAAGAGTTCAGGGCCACTGGAGAAATGGACAGGAAGAAAGAAGAAAAAATCAGTATAGATAATATAAAGAAACTAGACTTTCGTGAACATTCTAACAGGAAAAATCTTACAAGTATTGTACAAATGGGGCACCGAGACCTAGCTTCCGGCTGTGGATGGATGATTGTTGACATTGTTCCTCCGAGCGTAGATTCTCGTGATGTGTCGGAGTCCGTCATCTTGGATTGTGATGTCATGGCGGCCATATTGGATGACCTTTATCATTAACCTTGACCATTGACCGTGACCTTGATATTTGACCTTTCCCTTTGAACAGAACTTTGACCTTGACCCCAGCGGCCATCTTGGATATACCATCTTTAAATCGAGCACCCCGCTCACCAAAACTGCAATTATCGTAATGATCGTCATCTATAATTCTGACGTCATGTTTTCCATTTTATTTTCGTCTGCTGGAGACCGCCATCTGGGATGACAAGTCCGTCATCATAGATTTTTTTCTGTTCTGCTGGAGGCCGCTATCATGGATACCGACATCTTTGTTCCTGCTATTTGTTCCTAGATAGCGCGAGCGTAACTCTGTATCATCACATAAGGTCGATGTTCCATTACCTATCAGAACTGTTATGATCCTTATCGACCTATTAAATTAATTTTTTAGCAAAATAAATTGGAAGCGCTGTGTTTCGAAATATCGCAGCTCTGACCTCTAGATTGGAAAACATATGCCCTTAACCTCAAGGACATTCAGCCATTATCGGCCTGATAATTAAATAAGGTATAATAGACAACATATTCGGACTTGTAAAATTTTAATTCGAATGAATAATAGCATCGACATTCCAAGGACGGAACCACCATCTTACTTTCAGTAATTGCAACCGGGGGCGCTAGTTAACACTTGTCACCTGCTAGTGGACGTCACCGCCATTTTGTTTTCAATACTTGTTTCTATGAGCGCTATTGTCATGTAAAACACATGCCATCTGCTAGAGTGTGTTGCCGCCATGTTGTTTTAATTCGTAGACACAAGAGTGCAGTATTATTTATTCACAAACAGTCATCTCTCACGGTATCCACCATATTGAAAACTCGTAATTATTTAGCTATTTATTTGAGAAAAAATTCCAAAATTCATTACAAAAAACTGAAATTATTATACTGATTGATTCGATCGATTCCTGTCCTTATTAGATACTTAATCGAAACAATATTTTTTTTAATTTTATGTAAAAAAATAATACTAAACGATACAATATAACGAAAAACCAGAAAACCAGCTTAGTTTCCTAGCCAACCAGCAAGTAGTAAATCGTAATGTCCGCCATCTTGAAATTGGAATTATTTGACCTATAAATTCGAGAAACATTACAAAATTAATCAAAATATAATTTAATAAAATAATGATTGAAACGATAGATATCCATCTTTGGTTCGATTACCAACCAATTATAATGATAACTAAAGCTTAAAATTAATTTTAGTTTTTGTTTTCCCTGGAGTTTTTTTATCATCCACTCTACAAAAAACCACACCATACAATATACCTGTCCGACGGAATAAATACGTTGTCTAACATGGATGTCAATTTTTTTCAATGCATGAAATTCATTCCAACCAGTTCATGTACAATGCTATACGTATAGACCAAGTGTCTTTGGACCACGAGACCAGGTCATGTACAATTTCAGACATATAGACCAGATGTCTCTGAACCACAACACCTTCTTTGTCGAAAGCTAATATAACATTTTTCAAGCAGTCAAGACAAAGTCTTCAAACTGGCAGACCTATAGTATCAATAAAATTAATTACAAGTACTTAGACCAAACAGACCATGTTTTACAATTACTAAAGGACCTAGAATCCCTGAAAAATGTTTTATCAAGATCAAGAGGTTTTGAAATATTAAATATTAAGAGCTAATAAAAATTTGACTACGCACATTTAATGAAACGACACATATTAAACAAAAGAAAAGAACAAACACTACACACACGGGACGAACAGTACACACACAGACACAAAAAGTACACACACTGGACGCACAGTACACTCAGTACACGCACTGGACGCACAGTACACACAGTACACACAGTACACGTACTGGATGCACTCTACACACAGTTAACACACGCGATGCACAGCGCACACACAAACAGTACACACACTAGAGGCACAGTAAAACCAGTACACGCATTGGACAAACCACACACATTCAGTACAAACACTGGACACACAATAGACACATGGTAAACACACTGAACACTCAGTGCACACACTGTACACACAGTACACACATACACTAGATACAGAGTACACACAGAACATAAACACAGGAGACGCATTTGACTAAATAGGAATTATATTTTAACGAAAACTCAACTTATTGTTAAACGATCTCATCAGTTGAATACGATATCATGAGTAGCATACGTTAATACAGACTTCACTACGGACATTCAAAGAAAATGACGTACATTTACAAGTACATTCAACTCTGTAGGATGCGATAGACAATTTTTGATATGATATAATGGCTCCAACAGTCTTTTGGCTCCATCAGTCATTGGCCCAACAGTCATTGGCTCCAAACGTCAACGGCTCCAAAAGTATTTAGGTCCAATCCAAGTTTTAATGACTCCAAAATGTATATTTTCCAAAAGTCTAAGACCTTGCTGCCATTTAGCTGCTAGACTAGGAGGTTACGAATCTACCAGACTACGTGTCTTCATGGCTTCAAGTCTACGAGGCTACATGACTCTTAACTTTATTTGTTTCCATTCTGTGGCGAGAGTTAATTTATCTCATGCAAAAGAACTTGTTGCAAGTAGTCCCGATTCTTGCCAACGGAAGTCGTCACGTGTTGTGTTGAAGTAAAAATTATTTGTTTCTTTTATGTGGGATGCAGGATGCTCACTAACGATCCCAAGAGAAGAAGGCATTGCTAGACATCAAGGAGAAGGAAGTTCACTTTTTATGATAGTGCTTGTCAGCATTAAGCATAGTATTTAATAGTATTTGCTTAAATTCCACCTGATAAAAATAATTTTAGCAATAATCTCTGTAGAAAAACTTCACAATTTAAATGTAACTCAAAATAAAATTACGTGACTTATTAAGAAAATAAATTTTCGTGCAGATATCGATTAATAAGAAATAACCAGAAGTTCTATCAGAATTTCTGAAGAAGTACCGACAGGAATAATATGGAGCACATAAAGATGTGCTCTAAATTAAAATATTGGCAGTGATAATCAGGAGTACACAGAGAAAACTAACACACGTTTTTCTCGATATTAGTAGTAATAGGTGTATAAGGACCATAACAGCTCTGGAAGGTAATGGAACATCGACCTTATGTGATGAGACAGAGCAACAGAGGAACTAACAGCAGAAACAAAGACGTCGGTATCCAAGATGGCGGCCTCCAGCAAAACAGAAAAAACCAAGATGGCGGACATGTCATTCAAGATGGATGCCTCCAGAAGACAAAAACATAATGGCGGACATGATTTCAGAATTAAAGATGACGATCGTTACAAAAATTGCAGAATTGGTAATCAGGGCACTCGATCAAAGATGGTGGATCCAAGATACCCGCTGGGGTAAAGTTCAAATGTCAAGGTGAAAGGTCAAGAGAAAGGAAAATTGTCAAGGTCAAGGACAAAGGTTACCCAATATGGCCGCCGTGACGTCACAATCCTAAATGGCGGACACCGATACCTCACGAGAATCTGCTCTCGGAGGAACAATGTCATCAATCATCCATTCACAGCCAGAAGCCAGGGCTCGGTGCCCCATTTGTACACTACATCTACAGAAGACAAAACAGTGTGAATCATTTGTGGTAATTCATTTCAAGAAGATTGGGTGCAGTATTTTGAATGTGAAGTTTTGGCACATGTTGATTGTTCATTTCAAGAAGGCACATTTTATTTGAAATGTGACCTTTTACCGAAAGTTATCCTTAAACTAGTGCCATTAAATTTTGTCATGTTATGAAATTTTTCTTATGAAAAATTATATTAGAATTACTTACGAGCTTCGTTACACAAATATTATATTCAAATAATTGTTTTCTTTAGTCTCTTAGATATATGTATACGTTATAATAGTCAAATTATTAATCGTTAAGACGATAACACATTTCAGATTATGGCTGGTCGGTACTGGTCGACAATTCTTTGTACAGTAAATGTAAAGACTTTTTATCAATGGAAACGAAAATGATTTATAATCCATCTATACTATTATAAAACTGTATCTGTCTGTTTGTCTGTTTGTTTGTTTGGTTCGAGCATCACGCAAAATAAACTGAACCGATTTTGATGAACCTTTTTGTGTTTAAAAGCTCTTTTTTGAATTATAAACTGGCATTTATTTTATCTCGCTGAGATGATGGGAGCCAGAGGCATTATATAAAACCACAGTTTTGCATAATTAATTCTAACCTTCTCCTCGGCGAGACCATTCAGCTAAGTGAGACTGTGGCACCTAGCGAACTAACGACGCAAATAAAAGTTTAGTTTTGAATTTCCTCAATAAATGGCGTTGCCTGAAATTTTAAACGCGTTATCGCTTCGTGCGTTCGTCACGTCTTTGTTTTTTTTTTTTATCATCACGCAAAAACTGCTGGACCGATTTGTATGAAAATTTTGTATTTAAATGCTTATGATTAGACTTAAAAATTTGTAAATATTTTATCTGTCTAGAACACAAGAGTATCTTGAAAGAAATGAAAGATTAGGTTGTCCTGAAACAAACATAGCGTCAAAATTATTTAGAATTTTAGGTTCTACAAAGAATTACGAACGAGGCATTAAACAAACTCACACTCGCATTTATAATATTAGTAAGGATATCATAATCCAAGATGGCGTAGTGTTTTTATTTAAATTTTATAACTAATTAATAAAAATTTTCCCTCGTTGTGGTTGCATAAAAAATAGGGAAATTCAAATAGGGGGCCGTAACGAAAATTGCAATGGTGATGGTATAATTCATGTTGGCAGTCACGGCATCCTAATTTTTAAGATGCGTCTAAGCGTGGTTTTTCCATGGTGAATTTATGACGTTTTTATGAATTTTGAAGTCTTTGACATTTTAGGGAACTAAACCGGGAAATATATCCTCAAAACGGGAATTTTTCCTTCGAAATAGGGAAATCTTTAAGGGAATTTGTTAAATCTTGAGTCATATTTGAAGAATTTTGAGGAAATTTGAAACCAAAATGGCCTTCACGATCCAAACTGGTGGTTGGCACCAAGCACCACTGCCTGTAGTCTGGTCTCGGAGTAGGTAACATTTACATACTACTAGCATTACTTGGAATCAAATCCTAGGCATTGTCCTGCATATCTTGCTTTCTATATTTCTTCCTAGATTTATTCCGTCTACTTGACTATTTGACGCATAATAAGGAGAGAATTTAAATTTCATAAAAAGGAAGAAAATATAAAAACAGCAGACATCTGCGCGAAAAAAAAAAAAGATTTTGGAAATCTCCGCAAGCGCGAAGTCACCGACGTTTAAAAAAAAAACAGAGAACCAAACATCCAATGACGTCGCCATAATCACCAACATAGCGAACACAGTTTGGGGTGGCCGGTGACATTAGAAATGCACATGGGTAAATATTACAGGCGTAGGATCGTCGCGAACATAGCGAGCAGAGCGCCACGTAGCTTTACTCCGCAGTGAGGGGGTGCAGCTGCAGGAACTACTGTGAGAGATAGTGGCAGCTGGAAGATAACAGAGAGATGGAGAAAGAGACGGCAGAAGCGTGCCACTAGAGCTAGTGGCGACATGGGGAAGGGAGAGAAGGCACGGAGCCACGCACCTGATCGCTGAGCTGCCTTCCTCGACTGCGAGGCCCTGCAGCTGCAGGAACTACTGTGAGAGACAGTGGCAGCTGGAAGATAACAGAGAGATGGAGAAAGAGACGGCAGAAGCGTGCCACTGGAGCTAGTGGCGACATGGGGAAGGGAGAGAAGGCACGGAGCCACGCACCTGATCGCTGAGCTGCCTTCCTCGACGGCGAGGCCCTGCAGCTGCAGGAACTACTGTGAGAGATAGTGGCAGCTGGAAGATAACAGAGAGATAGAGAAAGAGACGGCCGAAGCGTGCCACTAGAGCTAGTGGCGATATGGGGAAGGGAGAGAAGGCACGGTAGCCACGCACCTGATCGCTGAGCTGCCTTCCTCGACGGCGAGGCCCTGCAGCTGCAGGAACTACTGTGAGAGATAGTGGCAGCTGGAAGATAACAGAGAGATGGAGAAAGAGACGGCAGAAGCGTGCCACTAGAGCTAGTGGCGATATGGGGAAGGGAGAGAAGGCACGGTAGCCACGCACCTGATCGCTGAGAGGCCTTCCTCGACTGCGAGGCCCTGCAGCTGCAGAATGTACTGTGAGAGATAGTGGCAGCTGGAAGATAACAGAGAGATGGAGAAAGAGACGGCAGAAGCGTGCCACTAGGACTAGGGGTGATATGGGAAAGGAAGAGAAGGCACGGAGCCACGCACCTGATCGCTGAGCTGCCTTCCTCGACGGCGAGGCCCTGCAGCTGCAGGAACTACTGTGAGAGATAGTGGCAGCTGGAAGATAACAGAGAGATGGAGAAAGAGACGGCAGAAGCGTGCCACTAGAGCTAGTGGTGATATGGGGAAGGAAGAGAAGGCACGGAGCCACGCACCTGATCGCTGAGCTGCCTTCCTCGACGGCGAGGCCCTGCAGCTGCAGGAACTACTGTGAGAGATAGTGGCAGCTGGAAGATAACAGAGAGATGGAGAAAGAGACGGCAGAAGCGTGGCACTAGAGCTAGTGGCGACATGGGGAAGGGAGAGAAGGCACGGAGCCACGCACCTGATCGCTGAGCTGCCTTCCTCGACGGCGAGGCCCTGCAGCTGCAGGAACTACTGTGAGAGATAGTGGCAGCTGGAAGATAACAGAGAGATAGAGAAAGAGACGGCAGAAGCATGCCACTAGAGCTAGTGGCGATATGGGGAAGGGAGAGAAGGCACGGAGCCACGCACCTGATCGCTGAGCTGCCTTCCTCGACTGCGAGGCCCTGCAGCTGCAGGAACTACTGTGAGAGATAGTGGCAGCTGGAAGATAACAGAGAGATGGAGAAAGAGACGGCAGAAGCGTGCCACTAGAGCTAGTGGCGATATGGGGAAGGGAGAGAAGGCACGGTAGCCACGCACCTGATCGCTGAGCTGCCTTCCTCGACTGCGAGGCCCTGCAGCTGCAGGAACTACTGTGAGAGATAGTGGCAGCTGGAAGATAACAGAGAGATGGAGAAAGAGACGGCAGAAGCGTGCCATCAGAGCTAGTGGCGACATGGGGAAGGGAGAGAAGGCACGGAGCCACGCACCTGATCGCTGAGCTGCCTTCCTCGACGGCGAGGCCCTGCAGCTGCAGGAACTACTGTGAGAGATAGTGGCAGCTGGAAGATAACAGAGAGATGGAGAAAGAGACGGCAGAAGCGTGCCACTAGAGCTAGTGGCGATATGGGGAAGGGAGAGAAGGCACGGTAGCCACGCACCTGATCGCTGAGCTGCCTTCCTCGACTGCGAGGCCCTGCAGCTGCAGGAACTACTTTGAGAAATAGTGGCAGCTGGAAGATAACAGAGAGATGGAGAAAGAGACGTCAGAAGCGTGCCACTAGAGCTAGTGGCGACATGGGGAAGGGAGAGAAGGCACGGAGCCACGCACCTGATCGCTGAGCTGCCTTCCTCGACGGCGAGGCCCTGCAGCTGCAGGAACTACTGTGAGAGATAGTGGCAGCTGGAAGATAACAGAGAGATGGAGAAAGAGACGGCAGAAGCGTGCCACTAGGACTAGTGGTGATATGGGGAAGGAAGAGAAGGCACGGAGCCACGCACCTGATCGCTGAGCTGCCTTCCTCGACGGCGAGGCCCTGCAGCTGCAGGAACTACTGTGAGAGATAGTGGCAGCTGGAAGATAACAGAGAGATGGAGAAAGAGACGGCTGAAGCGTGCCACTAGAGCTAGTGGTGATATGGGGAAGGAAGAGAAGGCACGGAGCCACGCACCTGATCGCTGAGCTGCCTTCCTCGACGGCGAGGCCCTGCAGCTGCAGGAACTACTGTGAGAGATAGTGGCAGCTGGAAGATAACAGAGAGATGGAGAAAGAGACGGCAGAAGCGTGCCACTAGAGCTAGTGGCGACATGGGGAAGGCAGAGAAGACACGGAGCCACGCACCTGATCGCTGAGCTGCCTTCCTCGACGGCGAGGCCCTGCAGCTGCAGGAACTGCGGCAGCTCGCCTATCTCACCGTGCTCTTGCACCACGCACAGCGGCTCCTCCTGGCTGCACACGCCCACGATGCGCGCGAGGTTCGGGTCTCGCAGCCCGGCCAGCCAGCTCGCCTCTCTCACCAGCTCCTGTCTGCGGGCACGTGTCGCTGCATTGCCACTTATCACCACGCATATTTCAAAATTAACATTACTGGTTTACGCCGAAATGTATATTTATATATATTAGAGTAATGGATGATTAATATTTTTACATTAACAAACATTAATTGGATTTTTCTTGGTTTATTTATGTTTTCACCTTACTTTTGTACTTTCCAGAGTGTTTTATTTGGACCACTGCGTTAACAGGAAATGGTGTATGAGTGTTAGAAATAATTGTTAGTGGTATGTAAATTTTGAGGCTTGTTTTGATACTGGTGCGTGATGTCGGTTTCGGGGGCTTGGCCATCACGTATTTCGCCAATTCGTAAACTCAATTATTAAAATCCCCCTTCCCCCCAAAAAAAACAAACAAATTTCCCGCTTTCAAGAAAATTTCCATGTTTAAGAGAATTTTAGTTATTTAATGCCTTTAAAAATTTCAGATACTTGAAATGTCTATAAATTGGCTTAAAATTTCGCAATTAAATTTAATCAATCTACTGTCCTTGGATCATAACCATAACTTAAATTTGATATATCTGGTGTGAATTTTGATGTATCAATTTCCTTTGAATGTAAAACCAAACTTTTTTCATTAATAAATTATCCTTTATTAAAATACATATATATATATGTCATCGGTTGCAGAGTCAACAGTGCAAACCCGACGAGGATATTAAAAAAATTTCTTGCATATAAACTATTTATATGTACACCAAGTTATTCATATGCATATTTATATAAAAATCATTTAAATAACGCATATTTATATATGTTTTATACATATGCATATAATGATATATAATCGTCCAAATGTTACATTTTAGAGCAAGAGTTTGCAAGGCTTCTTTTGTAGTTGAAAATGGCACAATCTTTCGTAGATTTTCTTTTGTATGTTACTTGAGATATACTGATGTAATTTTTTCGTGTATTTCTGTTACCAAATCTGCACAAATTATATTTGTATCATATAAAAAGCAAAAAAAAATGACTTGCATAAATGTTTACTATTCCTTAGTACATCTTTGAATATTGTCATTCATGAGAAACTACACAATCTAGGTCCCTCCTTATTCAGACCTAGTAATGCCCTTTTATTCTTGCGATCTCGAGAGAGCATCCTGCATACCACATAAAACAAGGACTACTGAAAAACGCACACACACTTATGAACACATGTTACGTGTATTATATAAATGGGAAAAATAATTTATATTCAAAAATATTTCGAAATATTTTATCGCTCAAGCATTCAATCTGACATGAGAAAATTCGACACATTTGTTGGTTAAAAGCAGATCTACTTGAACTACGTGCTTATTACTGGAAAATTAACTCAAAATAGATTTGTCTAATGCTTACATATAAAAGACAAAAGAGTTTAAAAAATTTCAGTCGTTATTGAATGTATACACTTATGATCAGTGCAGGCACAATAACCACAAATTAATCTTGACCTGGTTGACAATGAATTTACTGAAGAAAATATTTTAATAACTTGCATAAAGCTGGAAGTCATGAAAATCATGACTGTGTAAAAATTACATAATGAAATTTTTTTTTTATATAGTTGTGGCAGGTTGTTTTCGTGAAGAAGACGTTTAAAAATACGTGTCATGAATTGTAAAGCAATAGTCAAATGATAGAGTACAAAGACGGGACTAAAAATGTGTATGCAGTATAGTAAAAATTATGTTTCTAGTCTTAAAAGTGATTATATCATAATCTCTTTGATTTTGACAAGAAAACTTGACTCAAAGGATGTTATAGTTTTAAAGAAGACAGAAGACGATGAAATTAGCATTTCCGCGAAAAGTGAGAATAACTTTAAAAGTTATTTTTAACTTTCCGCTGTTTGTAAAACTGATCAAAAATTAGCAATAATTGTTGAAGACGATAATGAAGCTTCAACGTCAAAGAAGTTGAAACATTACAGTAATCTAGATAACGAGGATAATGTTTATGTTGGTAATGATGATACTCGTAGCTGCGATGATGATAAATACTTTGAGGCTGGTGATCCAGCATATATTTATGTGTAGATATTTCCAGAAAATTGTCAGTAAAGGTGTAAATAATATGGTACATGCAGATAAATATGCAAAGTGGGACGATAAAACATTAATTGATGAACAGTCAAAGAAATTTATACGCTTCTGTTTGGGCAGGGTATTTTTCGCACACAAATGAGATATGCTGTATACTTTAAGTACTGAGAGAATAAAAATTAATAGAAAAAATATAAACATGAAATTCAAAATAATTTTGCATTTAAATTGATCATAAATTATACTTAACAAGTAATAAATTCTGTTTTTATCTTGTCATGAAAAATGTAAATTATATGTACGTCGATTTTGGTGCACAGGGAATGTTGGTGTGTATTTTGTTTTTGCTATATGAGTGTCTGTCGTGTATAAGTGTTTAAATTTGTTTATGTGCGTTGAACTTTACGTATTTGATGGTGAATGTATGTAGAATTTTTTGTCGATAATGATGAATTTGGTCGAATGGGGCATCGATGTTAACAAATGTTGTTCGCAATGGGCGTCGATAACAGAACATGTGCCTCAAATTGTTCATCGATGAAAATAAATAGGCATCGTTTGTGCGTCGATGATAATGAATGTCCGTCGATGATTTCAAATTTGCGATGAATTGTGCATCGATAATTATTATGGTGGGACGATAATTATTATTTTGCGTCGATTATTACGACTGTGTGTCAATGATGGCGAATGTGCGTCGATAATGGTAAATTTGCGTCGAATAAAGCGATAACGATGGTGAATGTGCATTGAATCGTGCGTTGATGTAGGCCTATGTGCGTAATTTTGTGCGTATAAGATGGCGTATATTTATTGATTTTAGCGTCTATAATGAATAATTATGCGCAATATTGTGCGTCGATGATGAATGTGTGACAAAATTTGCGTTGATAATTAAAAAAGCGCGCAGAAATGTGTGTTGATAAATGATCGTGATAGGTATTGTATGTTGGTTATGTAAAATATGCGTGGATTATGGATCGGTGATAGTGGATATGCAATCAATTGTGCGTGGAAATGTGCGTGGATGATTAATATGTGTGGTAATGTGCATCTGTGATAAATATATGTCCTTTTGCGCGTAACTGATGGCAAATGTACATAGAATTTCACGACAAATATGATGAATTTGCGTCAAAATGTATGATAATGAAGATTAAGCGTCGTTTGTGCAACGAAAATTAATATTTTACATGTACAATGGTGCATGTGCGTCGATTGTGCGTCGATGATAGATATGCGTCGATAGTGTCGAACTTGTAAATAATTTTGTTACATTATGGTAATTAGTTTGTGTTCAAAAGGCCTGTGTGTGTATCCTGAGTTGTAGACAGTCTCATAAGGATGAAGGTATTTACAGACTGTTGTTAAGAATACCGAGTATTGCATCTCATGATCTGCCAAATCAAATCTATGCTATACAGTTCTTATCTTATATTGTCAATTATAATTGGCTGAAGGTTACCCTGTTTGTGAAATATTGGATCTATAGGCGCAAAGAGTTCCGAGTATGATTCTAGGGAATACGTGATACATAACTAATATGACTTTAGAGTATGCTACGTGGATTGTAGTCTACAGTACCTAATAAATTTTTCATTTCATGAATATTTTGTAAACATTGTAGACCATGAGACATTTATCTACCCAAAAATCATTGCAATATGATGTTTAGTTTTCAGGATAGGTTTATTTTTTATTTATAACGCTTATGATAAAACCCTAAACTTTTAATCACCAAATTTTTTGTAAATATTAAACCATTTATCTAATTGCAGTATCAATTTCTTCCCAGTATTGTTAGATATATAAAATATTTTTTTGGAAAAATACACATTTACAAAATAGGTTTAAATCAGAAATTACATGTTTCCATTCAGAAAAATATAGGAAAACTACCATGAAATGATTTTCAAGTGTTAAAAATAAATATAAATATTTTCGAGAGAGCCAGCGAGACCGTATGGGTACCATCAATGGTGCTTTAAACTATTGAATGATTTCAATACCGTATATTTTTGGGAATATTTTCATAATATTTTACGATTGCTTATGATGTTTAAGATGGCAGCTATGACGACCAAAAGGTGGCGATTGTGTATGTGCCAGGTGATTAAAACTGGTACACTCTTGCAGCTAACGAATGAAGCTATGTGGCTTTGGCAATAACACCATCTATAAAACGACAATAGTATCAAAAATAGTGGCTACCGTGGCTGTTATGATGTCACACTGGTGGGAATAGTATATATATTTTGGTAACTGCTAGTAGGTAGTATCCTGTCTACATTTCGGAGAAAGGATATTATTTTTTCAATTACCCTCAACGGGATAGAATCAAGATCTCTGAATTCGATGATGTAGGGAAGTTACATATATAATATATTTTTGTTACAAATATTTAAAGAATTTTTAATATATTTTTGTAATTTTAGGTAGAAACGTCATTGATGTGACAAGATTCACTTTACGTGTCAAACTTCAGTTGTGGTTAAGGTAGGGGGTTTAATTGAAAATTTTTCGGAATTTCACGCTATTTCATTGACAATACAAGCCACCAAACGTTTTGTGGGATAAAAGGGAAAAATGTTACCTTAAAACTGAAATGTTTTTGTTGAAAAAAAAGTTTACTTTGGAAATTTTAAAATTAATTTTGGGAAATTTGAAGGTGAAGTTCACCAAAATGGTAAAATACAAGATGGCGGTCCCCTGAAACTGACATCACGTACAAGTACCAGCGTCAGCTACAGCTACACTACACTTGTATAATATCCCTTCTCTTTTGTGTTATTAATTTAAATAACATATTTTGTGTTATTGTACCCACACCATACAAGAATCCGTTCGTCTATAGTACTTTTTAAAATCATGTATATTCCTATAGACACGCGATACTGACACCCACCGTATGATAAGACCTACGAGTCATGAAATGAAACAAAAAATACCTTTCGGCACAGCCTACAGGTGAAGGTAGATTTAGAACTTCTTATTACTTATATAAATATTTTGGAAGCTTCAATAAAATTCTGGAACATTTTTATATACTCCAAAATTACAAAATGGCCAATTAAACATTTTACCATTTTTCATGCAGTGAAAATATTATGAATGTTTTTAACTCAGTGCATCCAGCATTGAAAAACTTAGAACGAATTTCATGTTATGATAAATAAAGTAGTTATTTGTTGAACCTTCTAACACTATGTTTCATCCCTTGCATCAATAACGTGGGCGTTTGATTGTTTTTGCACCAAGGTTTAAGATATTATAAGTTGGTTTAAAATAAATTTGAACGAATTTGATGCAAAGTATGTTTTGAATTCTTTTTAAATTTCATTCCTAGTTTTTACGGTTAAAATTTGTTTCATCAAAAATTGTTTCAATCAAAGTTTTAGATAAAATTTGGGATTGATACAATATATTAAAACGGATTTGATTAGTATAACTTAATAAAAAAGTAATTATTTTTTTACTTTCAAACTGTGGTTTTCCACCGCTTTTAGTAATGGTTGGTTAAATTTAAATTATTTTAACAAAAGTTTGAGATAATATTTAGATTTTTAAACCAAAATAATAACATATTCAATGGTTTACATGGTAAAGAAGTTCTATTTATATTCTTATTTCAAACAGAGAATATACAACTCCTTGCAGGTATAGTAGGTAGTATCAAAAATTTGTTTAGACAAAATTTATGGTATTACTATTAAGAGATATAAGACGTTTAAAAATGTTACATTCCACATAAGATTTATAGCAATTTTTCTGTTTTTCAGAAAACCTTCCTGATTTCTACCTCTTTGGTATGGCTCTGCCCATTAACGAACTCGACCGAGATTTTACATAACTATATTTTATGTAACAGTTTGGAAGTGCTTTGTAAAAAAATACGTCTGTTATCGTATCCATAAAAATGTGATATATATATATATATATATATATATATATATATATATATATAGACACAAATTCTTAAGTTGGCTATATTTTTGGGGTGAATGGACCATGAAATGAAAACTATATAAAAATTTTCCGGAAGTCACACCATGGTAACGGCTACAATAAATAGTATTTCTTCAAAATCTACTTAAAACAGGAAATAAAATAAAGTGTTTTATCATCTCCATAAAGTATCCTAGTGCCCTACGGTCTAATATAAAATTAATGATTTTTACAGTGTTTGATGTCAGAATTTTATTAAACTGCCTGCATTAAAAATTGTTTGATATTTAGAAATTCACTAAATAAAAATAAAATTACTAACCATAATTTCTAAAATATAACGTTAATATTCACATTTGAATTTTGGAAATTAATAATATTTTCTGTAGTGTAAAATATAACGATCTTTTTTTATAGCTTTTAACAACAAAAGGTGAAAAATATTACTACACAAACAAATAAGAACTCAAAGAACGTTGAAAAGTAATATTTAAACTAATACAAATAATTACTTGGATGATTATAAATACCTACTTTTAATATATGGTC